>NC_057809.1:15014284-15044061 GCF_018294505.1 Triticum aestivum | reverse complement strand
ACTACTGGAGCAAATAACAATAATCGCACACCGGAACCGGGAAATTAAATGCTCACCACGACCACCTAAATATATTTACGTTACTACCGGAGCAAATAACAATAATTGCACACCGGTACCGGGAAATAAAATGCTCACCACGACTACCTAAATATATTTACATTACTACCGGAGCAAATAACAATAATTGCACGCAACTTCGAAAATAAAAATGTTTGTTGAAATATACCCTTGTAGCGTGCGTGCGAACGACGAACGGCGGCCTTCAATCACCGGAAACTCCACCAAACTACCAGAGCTTCACCTCCACCACACTGCCCCAGCTTCACCACCACCACCTCCACCTCCACCACCGCCACAACCTCCACCAATGCGCTGAAAAAATGCTCCAACAAAATGCTCACCACGACCACCACAAGCTACCCCATCAGTAGATTGAGGTCTCTTTTGGCTCCCCTAACTATGTAGAACCCATTCACGGTGCCAAATCCGCGAAAAAACGGGGCATTTTGGTGTATTAATTGGAGCTAGTTCGTGTAAGAGAGAGGAGGAAGGAAGAACAGAGAGAAACTTGCGGTGGGAGAAAGGGAAAGAAGAAGGAGAGGAGAAAGAGGCGTGTGCTGCGGGGCCGGCTCCCTGTCGGCCAGCAGCTGGCCGATCGGTCGGCAGCTGGCTGACTGGGTCGCCCGTGACCCAGCCCGCGCCGACAGCCAGCGCCTGACGTGGCCTGGCCAATAGTCGGCCTCCGCATGGCCGAGAAGCCACCTGTCGGCTCGCAGTTGGCCGATAAGGCCCAGTCGGCCTGCTGCTAGCTGACTAGGACCAGTCGGCCAGCTGCTGGCCGACGGTGTATTATTTTTGAAAATAATTTTTTGGGTGTAATATTTGTGCAAATTACTAAAAATGTATTATTTTAAAAAAATTAGCACCGATACAACGCTACAGCTAACAGGCAGTAGTAGCGCGGGTGCCACTCGCGCTACTACTATGTCCGTTAGTAGTAGCGTAGCATGGTTCTGGACCCTTGCTACTGCTAACTAATTAGTAAATAAAAAATAAATTCCAGCCATGGCTGCTGTTGCTAGGCGTCATCGTCCTCTTCATCCATGGCCGATGCTAATCCTGGTGGGGGTAAATGTTGGAAATATGCCCTAGAGGCAATAATAAATTAGTTATTATTATTATATTTCATTGTTCATGATAATCGTTTATTATCCATGCTAGAATTGTATTGATAGGAAACTCAGATACATGTGTGGATACATAGACAACACCATGTCCCTAGTAAGCCTCTAGTTGACTAGCTCGTTGATCAATAGATGGTTACAGTTTCCTGACCATGGACATTGGATGTCGTTGATAACGGGATCACATCATTAGGAGAATGATGTGATGGACAAGACCCAATCCTAAGCCTAGCACAAAGATAGTGTAGTTCGTATGCTAAAGCTTTTCTAATGTCAAGTATCATTTCCTTGGACCATGAGATTGTGCAACTCCCGGATACTGTAGGAGTGCTTTGGGTGTGCCAAACGTCACAACGTAACTGGGTGGCTATAAAGGTTCACTACAGGTATCTCCGAAAGTGTCTGTTGGGTTGGCACGAATCGAGACTGGGATTTGTCACTCCATGTAAACGGAGAGGTATCTCTGGGCCCACTCGGTAGGACATCATCATAATGTGCACAATGTGATCAAGGAGTTGATCACGGGATGATGTGTTACAGAACGAGTAAAGAGACTTGCCGGTAACGAGATTGAACAAGGTATCAGGATACCGATGATCGAATCTCGCGCAAGTATCGTACCGCTAGACAAAGGGAATTGAATACGGGATTGATTGAATCCTTGACATCGTGGTTCATCCGATGAGATCATCATGGAACATGTGGGAGCCAACATGGGTATCTAGATCCCGCTGTTGGTTATTGGCCGGAGAGTTGTCTCGGTCATGTCTGCATGGTTCCCGAACCCGTAGGGTCTACACACTTAAGGTTCGATGACGCTAGGGTTATAGGGAATAGATATACGTGGTTACCGAATGTTGTTCGGAGTCCCGGATAAGATCTCGGACGTCACGAGGAGTTCCAGAATGGTCCGGAGGTAAAGATTTATATATGGGAAGTCCTGTTTTGGTCGCCGAAAAAGTTTCGGGTTTTATCGATAATGTACCGGGACCACCGGGAGGGTCCCGGTGGTCCACCAAGTGGGGCCACCGGCCCCGGAGGGCTGCATGGGCCAAGTGTGGGAGGGGACCAGCCCCAGGTGGGCTGGTGCGCCCCCCACAAGGGCCCAAGGCGCCTAGGGTTTGGGGAGGGGGCGCCTCCACCTAGCTTGGGGGGCAAGTTTCCCCTCTCCCTCCTTGGCCGCCACCCTAGATGGGTTTGGGGCTGCCTCACCCCTTGGGGTGGAAACCCTAAAGGGGGCGCACCCCCCTCCCTCTCCCCTATATATACTTGAGGACTTTGGGGCTGCCAACACATGAGTTTTGACCTCTCCATGGCGCAGCCCTGCCTCTCTCCCTCCTCCTCTCCCGCGGTGCTTGGCGAAGCCCTGCAGGATTGCCACGCTCCTCCACCACCACCACGCCGTCGTGCTGCTGCTGGATGGAGTCTTCCCCAACCTCTCCTTCTCCCTTGCTGGATCAAGGTGTAGGAGACGTCACCGGGCTGCACGTGTGTTGAATGCGGAGGTGCCGTCCGTTCGGCACTATGATCTTCGGTGATTTGAATCACGACGAGTACGACTCCATCAACCCCGTTCACTTGAACGCTTCCGCTTAGCGATCTACAAGGGTATGTAGATGCACTCTTCTTCCCCTCGTTGCTAGATTACTCCATAGATTGATCTTGGTGATGCGTAGAAAATTTTGAATTTCTGCTACGTTCCCCAACAGTGGCATCATGAGCTAGGTCTATGCGTAGTTTCTATGCACGAGTAGAACACAAAGAAATTGTGGGCGTCGATTTTGTCAATTTACTTGCCGTTACTAATCTTATCTTGATTCAGCGGCATCGTGGGATGAAGCGGCCCAGACCGACCTTACATGTACTCTTACGTGAGACTGGTTCCACCGACTGACATGCACTAGTTGCATAAGGTGGCTAGCGGGTGTCTGTCTCTCCCACTTTAGTCGGATCGGATTCGATGAAAAGGGTCCTTATGAAGGGTAAATAGAAATTGGCATATCACGTTGTGGTTTTCGCGTAGGTAAGAAACGTTTTTGCTAGAAACCTATAGCAGCCACGTAAAAACTTGCAACAACAATTAGAGGACGTCTAACTTGTTTTTGCAGCATATGCCTTGTGATGTGATATGCCCAAAAGGATGTGATGAATGATATATGTGATGGATTGATATGTTCTTGTAATAGGAATCACGATTTGCATGTCGATGAGTATGACAACCGGCAGGAGCCATAGGAGTTGTCTTAATTTATTTATGACCTGCGTGTCAACATAAACGTCATGTAATTACTTTACTTTATTGCTAAAGCGTTAGCCATAGTAGCAGAAGTAATAGATGACGAGACAACTTCAAGAAGACACGATGATGGAGATCATGATGATGGAGATCATGGTGTCATGCCGGTGACAACGATGATCATGGAGCCCCGAAGATGGAGATCAAGAGGAGCAAAATGATATTGGCCATATCATGTCACTATTTGATTGCATGTGATGTTTATCATGTTTTACATCTTATTTGCTTAGAACGACGGTAGCTTAAATAAGATGATCCCTCACTAAAATTTCAAGAAAGATGTTCCCCCTAACTGTGCACCATTGCGAAGGTTCGTTGTTTCGAAGCACCATGTGATGATCGGGTGTGATAGATTCTAACGTTCGAATACAATGGGTGTAAGCCAGATTTACACACGCAATACACTTAGGTTGACTTGACGAGCCTAGCATGTACAGACATGGCATCGGAACACGGAAAACCGAAAGGTCGAGCATGAGTCGTATAGAAGATACGATCGACATGAAGATGTTCACCAATGTTGACTAGTCCGTCTCACGTGATGATTAGACACGGCCTAGTTGACTCGGATCATGTTTCACTTAGATGACTAGAGGGATGTCTATCTGAGTGGGAGTTCATTAGATGAACTCAATTATCATGAACATAGTCTAAATTTTCTTTGCAAATATGTTGTAGATAAATAGCTCACGTTGTAGCTCCCTGTTTCAATACGTTCCTAGAGAAAGACCAAGTTGAAAGATATTGTAAGCACTGATGCGGACTAGGTCCGTAGTCCGAGGAGTGTCCTCACTGCTACACAGAAGGCTTACGTCTTTGATGCACCGCTCAATGTGCAAACCCCTACAACGTCGTCTGTGGATGTTGTGAACACCTAACAGACACATCCTGATGACTACTTGATAGTTTAGTGCACCATACTTTACGGCTTAGAATCGGGATTCCAATGACGTTTTGAACGTCATAGAACATATGAGATGTTCCAAGAGCTGAAAATGGGATTTCAGGCTCATGCCCGTGTTGAGAGGTATGAGACCTCTGACAAGTTCTTTTACCAACAAGATGGAGGAGAATAGCTCAGCTAGTGAGCATGTGCTCAGAATGTCTGGATGCTACAATCACTTAAATCAAGTGGGAGTTAAACATCCATATAAGATAGTGATTGATAGAGTTCTCTAGCCACTATCAGTAAGCTACTAGATCTTCGTGATGAACTATGACATGCAAGGGATGGAGTTGATCCCGGAGCTGTTCGCGGTGCTTAAGACCGCAAAAGGTAGAAATCAAGAAGGAGCATCAAGTGTTGATGGTTTAACAAGACCACTGGTTTCAAGAAGGGCAAGGGCTAGAAGGGAAACTTCATGGATGGCAAACCAGTTGCCGCTCCAGTGAAGGAACCCAAGGTTGAACCCAAACCCGAGACTAAGTGCTTCTATTGTAAGGGGAACGGTCACTGGTAGCGGAATTACCCCAAATGCATGGTAGATAAGAAGACTAGCAACTTCAACAAAGTATATACGTGTTATTAATGTGTACATCGCTAGTACTCCTGGTAACACCTGGGTATTGGATTGTCACATCCCTAGTTCTGGTATGACCTAGACCAGCTAGCTATTTGTGCATGATGTTTAAATTCCATTTAAATTTGAAATGAGGAATTGTGAAAACCTCAGAATCATTTCTGGAAATGACCCAGATAAAAAAATTCTCCAAAAAGGTCTAAGAAAATGTTCATGATGCTCTCTGAAAATATTGGACAGAGATAAAAATCAAACCAATATCTTTAGGAGCTCATAAGTATTTATTTTGGGCATTTGGAATTAATCCAGTAATTATTTGTGTTGGATAAATACTTTATTATATATAAAATATTGTCCAATAATTCTGAATTTTCGTGAGGGGCTTTGGAGTGGTCCAACTAGTCCCTACTAAAATTTACAGAATAAAATAAAATGATTTAGTATTTTTATTAAATCAAAACAAATGTCAGAAAAATAGAAAAGAAAACAGGAAAAGGAAAAGGCTTACCTGGCCTTACCTGGCGGCCCAGCTGGCCAGCCCACCTGGCGGCCCAACCCACCAGGGGCAGCCCCGTCTTCTACCTCTTGCCAGTAGGCAGAGGAGAAGCCGGGCACGACGCATGCCGCGGCCACGTCTTCCGCCACCTCCTGCTTCTCCCTCTCATCGCCTGGATCATCCGCGCGTCGCCACGTGCCGCCTCGTTTCCCCCTCACTCTCCCGTGCCCATTCTCTCCTCTTCCTTCCTCTCTCTCACCGCGCCCGAACGCTGCCTTCACCGCCGTTCGCCATAGCCGCAGCCACCGCCCCGACCTCGCCCCTCCGACGTGCCCACAAGCTCCGCGCCACCTTCCTCGTCCTCTCCGTCAAGCCAGGCAACTCTGGGCGCCCCGTATCGTCGTCACCGCCGTTGTCTTCTTCGTCAGCCACCCGAGATCTCCGGCGACGTTCCGGCTACACCGAGCCTTCCCCGAGCTCGCCGAGCCCGCCGTTGGATCCGCTGTGAGCCCCGCCGTCGAACCCCCCTCTTCCCTGCCTCTCCGGCGCCCTCTAGCCCCTCTGCCGCTCGAGACGAGCTCCGGCCACCGCCGCGAGCTTCGCTCCGGCGAGCTCCAACCACCCCACGGTCTCCCGCGTGTCCCACTGGATGCGTGCGAGCTTGGGCTTCGCGTAGGTGGCCTCCGCCGCCCGAATGGTCGCCAGAGCGATGAATCCGAGGCCCTCCGCCATGTCTGGCTCGCCGGCGTCAAGCCGCCGGCGGGTTTTGACCCCGCTGACCAGGAGGTTTGACCTCCCGTGGGTCGCTGACATGTGGGGCCCGGCCCTATTAATTTTTAGTTAGGATTAGTTTAACAACTAATTTAACCCTGTTAACTAATTAGGTCACTGACGTGTGGGCCCAACCCCATTAACTAAGCCAGTTTAGGTTTAATTTAATTAGGATTAGCCACAAACACTGACGTGTGGACCCCACACGTCAGGTTTGACCTGGTCAGCCACCGTTGACCTGCTGACGCAGGCATGACGCAATGCTGATGCAGTTATTCTTTTTCTGGAATTATTTTTAAACAGGAAATTCCAGAAAATGTTCAAAACTTCAAAAATTCATAGAAATTCAACCGTAGCTCAGATTGAAATAATTTATATATGAAAAATTATCAGAAAAATCAATCTATCCATCTGTACCATTTTCATGCATGACAAACCATCTATACATGCTGTATATATGAAAACACACTTATGGCATATTTAAGAACTTAATTTGGAGTTGTATTTGAACCCTTGGTTCAAATGGACTTCAACCAAATAAATGTTAGATGCATTAACTCAAACAACATCACATACTCATGCCATGTTCATGCATCATAATGTTGCATATGCTTGTGTTTGATTTTCGACACCGTTCCTTCTCGATAGGTCCTGCTCCGGAAAGTGTTCGGGAGCACCTATCAGTGGAGCAGTGCCCCCTATTGATCTACCAGGTAAGCAACCCCCCTTATTCATTCCGATACAATCCTACTCTTTCGCTCCTGCTCTCAGTTATTGCATTAGGACAACAACTATTCAACTGCTACTTTATGCTGCGGTAGTTGAACCCATTCCTCTGCATGACCTGTCATTGCCACAGTAAATAGTTAAAACCCACTAGCATGTGTAGGAGTTGATTGAGCCATGTTGTGTTCTTGCCATGCCATGCCTGCTATTTCTTAGAGTTGTGTCAGGTCTGATTCATCGGGAATGAATTGGAATGTTATGATATGTTCTGGTAATGAGAGTTAAGCGTCTGAACACGATTTGGTAAAGGTAGCGGTGAGAGGCCATGTAGGAGTATATGGTGGGTTATCTCATTGGGACCGTCCTTAAGAACTGAGTTCTGTGTAAGTTGTCCAATGACTAGCTACTACCACACATTGGGCTCCGGGCGCTCCAAGCTCTCTCGGCTTATTAACCGCCTTGATCTCTGTCCAGGAGTTGCAAATAGTTTCTGGTGTTTGTAGGTAGTGCTATTTTTCTACCGAGTGGCACCCGGCAGGGTGGGCTCGGGACAGACTAGGCACAGGTGGCACGGTGTACCAAGTGGCACCCGGATGGTGGGCTTGGGAACCCTGCTCACATCGTTTGGGGCCGTGAGCGACACCCCGGCCGGATCTCCTTGCGGATGGAACCCAAATAGGTGATAAACCTGGACCAGAGTCTTGCGTGGTTAGTTAGGTCGTGGCCGACACCCTCACCAGGCTTCCGCTTGAAGGTTGCCGAGATACATGACGGGTATATGGTGATAAGTGGTGAGAGCGTGTGTGATGAAGTACACCCCTGCAGGGTTATCATGATCTATTCGAATAGCCGTGTCCTCGGTTATGGACTTCTTGGATGCTTACGTGGTACATAGACAACTTAAAGTGGATACTCTAAAATGCTCAAGACAAGTGTGAGTGCTATGGATGGCCTTCTCGTAGGAGAGATGGGGATGAATCCATAGTAGTGTATTGATGTGGTGATTAGTGGACTCGTGTGCGCTGCCTCACCTCAAAGAAGTTTCTCATTGTCGTAGAACAGGATAGCCACTGAGTCAAAGCTGGCTTGCTGCAACTAAACCCCACATTACCTTCTTGATACAAATGCATGTATGATAGAATCTGATGTAAGTCTTGCTGAGTACCTTTGTACTCACGTTTGCTTTATTTATGTTTGCAGGTGAGACATCTGTCTCACTAGTAGTACCGCTTGGACTTCGACGAGTAGCTTGTTACCTCAGCTACGATCTTGTACCTTGGAGGGACTTGTAGATAGTCAGGCTTCTCGGCCTTTTTCTTTTGTAGTTGTCTGTACTCAGACATGTAATGCTTCCGTTGCTTGTATGCTCTAAATGATGGGTCATGTGACCCCTGTTTGTACTGATGCTATGTGGCTCTTCTGAGCCTTTATCTATATGAGTTGCATTATGTTGTGATGCCATGTTGTACAGCACATACTTGCATGTTATGCGTACGTGTGACGTGTATTGCTATGCGTGGGATCCGACAATCTAGTTGTTTATCCTTGGCAGCCTCTCTTATGGGGAAATGTAGTCTAGTGCTTCCTTGAGCCATAGTAGTCCGCTACAGCCCGGTTTGCCGGAGTCCTGATAGCCCAGCACTACTGCTCAGGACACTTGACTGGCCGGCATGTGTTTCGCTTCATTCCTGTGTCTGTCCCCTCGGGGAAATGTCACGCGGTGACATCCAGAGTCCTGTTAGCCCAGTGCTACAGCCCGGATTCACACGCTGCTGACCGACATGCTCGATGTGAATCATGTATGCCTGTCCCCATAGGTTAGTGCCGCTTTGGGTTCACGACTAGCCATGTCGGCCCGGGTTCTCTGTCATATGGATGCTAGCGACACTATCATATACGTGAGCCAAAAGGCGCAAACGGTCCCGGGCCATGGTAAGGCGACACCCGTGGGGATACCGTGCATGAGGCTGCAAAGTGATATGACGTGTTACATGCTAGAACGGTGTGACTTAGAATCGGGGTCCCGACAGCTTTGGTATCAGAGCCTGACTGCCCGTAGGATTTCCAAGCCAACCTGGTCGAAGTTGAGTCTAGAAATTCTTTAGTTATGTAGGGGAATTGATTGTGGAAGGGAACGTAAGGCTCTTTTTACTCCTTATACCTCATGCCTTCTGATCTGAGTCATCCTATTTTTCCTACGGGGTTAAGGAATTAGGCTTTCTCTTCCGTCTATCAGGATCACGTGTTACTACTCCATAGTCTCTAAAGTTTGGTTGGTCTGAGTCATATCCCAGTTTGAGTACCTCCAGTGTAACCTATTTAACAATATCTCAGAACCTTGAGTGATGATGTTGAGTATGGTGCTACTCCGTCTTTTGCAGAATGTCTCATTTCGAGCATTTTACTGCCGTTATGCTGCCGGAATTGTCCTAGGAGTTCAAGAGATAGTAATTTCCTCGTACTATATTCTACATCCTTATGATGATGCTAAATCCATCCTTGTTTCCTTGGTTGGTTCTTCAGGATGTTGCCGGTTAACCGAAGTTCTATTGCTCGTATCCGGAACCACGGAGATGGTAGGGATGAGGATCCTCCCGACCAGTCTTCGTTGGCAGCGTTCATGTTAGAGCTTGAGAAGAACAAGCGAGAGTCTAACCGCTTGTTAGCACGTATTGAGGAGAACACCTCCCATCAGCACAAAGAGTTTGTGTTCATCCATGACTTCATTGGTCTGAAACCACCTACCATCCATCATTCCATTGAACCACTCGATGCAGATGACTGGCTACGTAGTATCACACACAAGCTACGTTCTGCGAACGTAGCTGAAGGTGACAAGGTCACCTATGTTGCTTATCACCTGGAAGGTCCTGCTAGTATTTGGTGGCAGAACTATGAGGCTATGCTTCCAGCTGGCCAGAAAACCACCTGGAGAGATTTCACTGAGGCTTTTCGCGAGCATCACATTCCTCAGGCTCTCATTGACCGCAAGAGAGAAGAGTTCTGTAGTTTCACTCAGAGTAAGATGGCTGTTGATGCTTATAGTAGAGAGTTTGAGAACCTCGCCCGCTATGCTACAGAAGAGGTGTCCACGGACGCCAAGAAGCAGGCTAGGTTCCGGAAGGGTCTCAACCCCAAGTTGCGTCGTGATCTCCACTTGCATCATTGCAATACATTCCAGGCTCTTGTGAACAAGGTCATTAACGCAGAAACAGCTCAACTCACGTACGAGGAGTCTCGTAATCACAACAGAGATCTGGGTTCTTCTTCCAGTTCTACTTCGCAGAAGCGCCGGATTTGGGTTCCGAACTCCGCTCTTCCACCCGGATATTCACCGAGGCCATATTATGTGGAGCCTCACCCAGTTCAGTTACATACTCCACCCAGGCCTATTGGTAGACCGCTTGTCAATGCGGGTCCACGTCCTACTTCAGGGACTTGTTTCACATGCGGAGAGCCAAGACACTATGCACGTGACTGCTCTCAAACCAACTATGCTCCACCCTGGCCTGAGAAGTCTGTTGGCCGTGGTAAGCCATCACGCAATATGATTAGTGTCAAGTCAGCTCCCACTGAACGTGGATGTGTGCATCACGTCTCAGCTAAAGACACTCATGATGATCCGGATGTCATTCTTGGTACACTCCTTGTCAACTATCATCCAGCTTCGGTTCTGTTTGATACCGGAGCATCTCATTCCTTCATTTCCGAAAGTTATGCCAGCTTGCACAACATATCTTTCTGTGATATGCCCTCTCCACTAGTAATTCAAACTCCTGGATCCAAATGGCAAACTTCTAGTGTAAGCCATGGTAATGAAATCCTTGTTGACAGACTTGTATTCCTTGCGTCACTTATAGCCCTCAAGTCTACGGATATTAACATCATCTTGGGTATGGACTGGATGAAAGCTCATTATGCCAAGATTGATTGTTACACTAGGTCTGTTCGGCTTACACACCCATCTGGCAAGATAGTCACTGTCTCCACCAGAGTTGCAAAGCGTCAGCTCTATTCTCTTAATGCCAACCCTCTTCCTGACCTTGAAGATATCCCGGTAGTCCGTGACTTTCCGGATGTTTTTCTAGAGGAACTGCCAGGTATTCCACCTGACAGAGATGTAGAATTTGTCATAGATCTTATCGCAGGAACCGCTCCAATCTCTAGGAGACCTTACAAGATGGCACCCTTAGAACTAGCTGAGCTTAAGAAACAACTCGATGAATCCTTGCAAAAGGGTTTCATCCGTCCTAGTTCTTCTCCCTGGGCTTGCCCCGTTCTCTTCGTCAAGAAGAAGGATGGCACGGACCGGATGGTTGTAGATTATCGTCCCGTTAATTTGGTCACGATAAAGAACAAGTATCCGCTCCCCAGGTTCAACGACCTGTATGATCAGCTCGCTGGATCCTCAGTCTTTTCCAAGATGGATTTGAGGTTAGGCTACCACCAAATCAAGATCAGAAATGGGGACATCCCTAAGACGGCTTTTGTCACTCGTTATGGTCAGTACGAGTACACCGTCATGTCCTTTGGTCTAACCAACGCTCCAGCTACTTTCTCCCGCTTGATGAACTCGATCTTCATGGAGTACTTAGATAAGTTCGTCGTGGTTTATCTCGATGATATCCTTATTTACTCGAAGAACGAGGAAGATCATGCCGAACATCTTAGACTTGTGCTAGAAAAACTCAGAGAGCACCGCCTTTATGCCAAGTTCTCCAAGTGCGAATTTTGGTTGCCAAAAGTGACCTATCTCGGCCACGTAATCTCTAGTAAGGGCATTGCTGTCAATCTCGAAAGAGTTCAGGCCGTTCTTGATTGGACTCCACCTGAAACAGTTAAACAAGTTAGGAGTTTCCTTGGTCTAGCCAGTTATTGTCGCTGCTTCGTTGAGAACTTCTCCAAAGTGGCCAAACCTCTCACGGAACTTCTCAAGAAAGATAAAAAGTTTGAGTGGTCCCCAGAGTGTGAGCATAGTTTTCAGGAACTAAAAAGACGCCCGACTTCTGCTCCCATACTTGTGCCACCGGATTTCACTAAGGACTTTGTTATCTATTGTGATGCCTCACGACAGGGACTAGGTTGCATTCTTATGCAAGATCCCCATGTGATTGCCTATGCATCTCGACAGTTGCATCCACATGAGGGGAATTATCCTACACATGATCTAGAGCTTGCAGCCGTAGCCTATGCACTTAAGACATGGAGACATTACCTTCTTGGTAAACGTTGCGAGATTTACACCGATCACTATAGTCTCAAATATATCTTCACCCAACCAGATTTGAACCTTAGGCAAAGACGTTGGCTGGAGTTGATCTCAGATTACGACTTAGGGATTACCTACACCCCAGGCAAGGGGAATGGCATGGCTGATGCGCTAAGTCGTAAGTCCTATTGCAACAATCTCATGTTGCAGCAGGGCCAACCACTTCTCCATGAGGAATTATGTAAGCTTAACCTCCACCTTGCTCCTCACGGATTCCTTTCTACCTTGGTTTCGAAACCTATTCTTGTGGATCAAATCATCTCTGCTCAGAAGCAGGATACAGGAATTTCCCGGATCAAGAGAAACATTAACAAAGGAGTTGGTGGTAGTTTCTCTATAGATGATCGTGGTGTTGTTTTCTTTGAGAGTCGCTTGGTGGTTCCCAAGAATCAACATCTTCGACAATTAATCCTTAAGGAGGCGCATGAATCTCCTCTCACGATTCATCCCGGTAGTACTAAGATGTATCAGGACCTACGCCAGAGGTTCTGGTGGACTAGGATGAAGAGAGAAATCGCTCAGTTTATTGCTAATTGTGATGTTTGTCGTCGCATGAAGGCAGAGCATCAGAGACCCGCTGGCACCCTTCAACCTTTAGCTATTCCTGAGTGGAAATGGGATAAAGTTGGTATGGACTTCATCACCGGCTTTCCCAGGACCAAGAAAGGGAATAACGCTATCTTCGTAGTCATTGATCGTCTTTCCAAAGTGGCTCACTTCCTACCTGTTCGAGAGAATATCACTGCTAGTCAGCTCGCTAACTTATATATTTCTCGAATAGTGTCACTTCATGGTGTTCCACTAGAGATCAATTCAGACCATGGTAGTCTTTTCACTTCTCATTTCTGGGAGAGTTTCCAAACTGCCATGGGCACCCATCTTTCCTTCAGTACCGCTTTCCACCCTCAGTCAAGTGGTCAGGTGGAAAGGGTCAACCAGATTCTTGAAGACATGCTTAGAGCTTGTGTTATCTCATTCGGTATGGATTGGGAGAAGTGTCTTCCTTTCACCGAGGTATCTTATAACAATAGCTACCAATCCAGCCTCAAGAAAGCTCCTTTTGAGGTTCTGTATGGACGAAGATGTCGAACACCTTTGAACTGGTCAGAAACCGGTGAAAGACAATTCTTTGGACCGGATATGATCCAGGAGGCAGAAGAGCAAGTTCGCATCAGAATTTGAAAACAGCCCAATCTCGTGAAAAGAGCCAGTATGACCGTAGTCATAAGGAAGTGGCTTATGAAGTTGGCGACAAAGCTTACCTTCGGGTTACCCCTTTGAAGGGTACCCATCGATTTGGTATCAAGGGCAAGTTGGCTCCTCGTTACATTGGTCCTTTTCGCATTCTCTCTAAACGAGGAGAGGTTGCCTACCAGTTGGAACTACCACCACATCTTTCTCGAGTTCATGATGTGTTCCACGTCTCTCAACTCAGGCGTTGCTTCTCGGATCCCATCCGCGGAGTGGACCACGAAACGCTTGATCTCCAAGATAACCTCACTTATCGAGAGTACCCTGTTTGCATCCTTGATCAAGCAGAGCGTGTCACCCGATGTCATAACATCAAGTTTCTCAAGGTTCAGTGGTCTCATCATTCCGAGAGAGAAGCTATTTGGGAGCGTGAAGATCGTCTTCGACTTGAGTACCCCACTTTCTTTCCGCCGACTCCTGAATCTCGGGACGAGATTTCTTTGAGTGGGGGCGAGTTGTCACATCCCTAGTTCTGGTATGACCTAGACCAGCTAGCTATTTGTGCATCATGTTTAAATTCCATTTAAATTTGAAATGGGGATTTGTGAAAACCTCAGAATCATTTCTGGAAATGACCTAGATAAAAAAATTTCTCCAAAAAGGTCCAAGAAAATGTTCATGATGCTCTCTGAAAATATTGGACAGAGATAAAAATCAAACCAATATCTTTAGGAGCTCATAAGTATTTATTTTGGGCATTTGGAATTAATCCAGTAATTATTTGCGTTGGATAAATATTTTATTATATATAAAATATTGTCCAATAATTCTGAATTTTCGTGAGGGGCTTTGGAGTGGTCCAACTAGTCTCTACTAAAATTTACAGAATAAAATAAAATGATTTAGTATTTTTATTAAATCAAAAAAAATGTCAGAAAAATAGAAAAGAAAACAGGAAAAGGAAAAGGCTTACCTGGCCTTACCTGGCGGCCCAGCTGGCCAGCCCACCTGGCGGCCCAGCCCACCAGGGGCAGCCCCGTCTTCTACCTCTTGCCAGTAGGCAGAGGAGAAGCCGGGCACGAAGCACGCCGCGGCCACGTCTTCCGCCACCTCCTGCTTCTCCCTCTCATCGCCTGGACCACCCGTGCGTCGCCACGCGCCGCCCCATTTCCCCCTCACTCTCCCGTGCCCATTCTCTCCTCTCCCTAGCTCTCTCTCACCGCGCCCGAATGCTGCCGTCACCGCCGTTCGCCATAGCCGCAGCCACCGCCTCGGCCTCGCCCCTCCGACGTGCCCACAAGCTCCGCGCCACCTTCCTCGTCCTCTCCGTCAAGCCAGGCAACTCCGGGCGCCCCGTATCGCCGTCACCGCCGTCGTCTTCTTCGTCAGCCACCCGAGATCGCCGGCGACGTTTCGGCTACACCGAGCCTTCCCCGAGCTCCCCGACCCCGCCGTTGGATCCGCTGTGAGCCCCGCCGTCGAACCCCCCTCTTCCCTGCCTCTCCGGTGCCCTCTAGCCCCTCTGCCGCTCGAGCCGAGCTCCGGCCGCCGCCGCGAGCTTCGCTTCGGCGAGCTCCGACCACCCTACAGTCTCCCGCGTGTCCCACTGGATGCTCGCGAGCCTGGGCTTCGCGTAGGTGGTCTCCGCCATCCGAATGGTCGCCGGAGCGATGAATCCGAGGCCCTCTGCCGCGTCTGGCTCGCCGGCGTAAAGCCGCCGGCGGGTTTTGACCCCGCTGACCAGGAGGTTTGACCTCCTGTGGGTCGCTTACATGTGGGGCCCGGCCCTATTAATTTTTAGTTAGGATTAGTTTAACAACTAATTTAACCCTGTTAACTAATTAGGTCACTGACGCGTGGGCCCAACCCCATTAACTAAGCCAGTTTAGGTTTAATTTAATTAGGATTAGCCACAGACACTGACGTGTGGACCCCACACGTCAGGTTTGACCTGGTCAGCCATTGTTGACCTGCTGACGCAGGCATGACGCAATGCTGACGCAGTTATTCTTTTTCTAGAATTATTTTTAAACAAGAAATTCTAGAAAATGTTCAAAACTTCAAAAATTCAGAGAAATTCAACCGTAGCTCAGATTGAAATAATTTATATATGAAAAATTATCAGAAAAATTCAATCTATCCATCTGTACCATTTTCATGCATGTCAAACCATCTATACATGCTGTATATATGAAAACACACTTATGGCATATTTAAGAACTTAATTTCGAGTTGTATTTGAACCCTTGGTTCAAATGGACTTCAACCAAATAAATGCTAGATGCATTAACTCAAACAACATCACATACTCATGCCATGTTCATGCATCATAATGTTGCATATGCTTGTGTTTGATTTTCGACACCGTTCCTTCTCGATAGGTCCTGCTCCGGAAAGTGTTCGGGAGCACCTATCAGTGGAGCAGTGCCCCCTATTGATCTACCAGGCAAGCAACCCCCCTTATTCATTCCGATACAATCCTACTCCCTCGCTCCTGCTCTCAGTTATTGCATTAGGACAACAACGATTCAACTGCTACTTTATGCTGCGGTAGTTGAACCCATTCCTCTGCATGACCTGTCATTGCCACAGTAAATAGTTAAAACCCACTAGCATGTGTAGGAGTTGATTGAGCCATGTTGCGTTCTTGCCATGCCATGCCTGCTATTTCTTAGAGTTGTGTCAGGTCTGATTCATCGGGAATGAATTGGAATGTTATGATATGTTCTGGTAATGAGAGTTAAGCGTCTGAACACGATTTGGTAAAGGTAGCGGTAAGAGGCCATGTAGGAGTACATGGTGGGTTGTCTCATTGGGACCGTCCTTAAGAATTGAGTTCTGTGTAAGTTTTCCAATGACTAGCTACTACCACACATTGGGCTCCGGGCGCTCCAAGCTCTCTCGGCTTATTAACCGCCTTGATCTCTGTCCAGGAGTTGCAAATAGTTTCTGGTGTTTGTAGGTAGTGCTATTTTTCTACCGAGTGGCACCCAGCAGGGTGGGCTCCGGACAGACTAGGCACAGGTGGCACGGTGTACCAAGTGGCACCCGGATGGTGGGCTTGGGAACCCTGCTCACATCGTTTGGGGCCGTGAGCGACACCCCGGCCGGATCTCCTTGCGGATGGAACCCAAATAGGTGATAAACCTGGACCAGAGTCTTGCGTGGTTAGTTAGGTCATGGCCGACACCCTCGCCAGGCTTCCGCTTGAAGGTTGCCGAGATACATGATGGGTATATGGTGATAAGTGGTGAGAGCGTGTGTGATGAAGTACACCCCTGCAGGGTTATCATGATCTATTCGAATAGCCGTGTCCTCGGTTATGGACTTCTTGGATGCTTACGTGGTACATAGACAACTTAAAGTGGATACTCTAAAATGCTCAAGACAAGTGTGAGTGCTATGGATGGCCTCCTCGTAGGAGAGACGGGGATGAATCCATAGTAGTGTATTGATGTGGTGATTAGTGGACTCGTGTGCGCTGCCTCACCTCAAAGAAGTTTCTCATTGTCGTAGAACAGGATAGCCACTGAGTCAAAGCTGGCTTGCTGCAACTAAACCCCACATTACCTTCTTGATACAAATGCATGTATGATAGAATCTGATGTAAGTCTTGCTGAGTACCTTTGTACTCACATTTGCTTTATTTATGTTTGCAGGTGAGACATCTGTCTCACTAGTAGTACCGCTTGGACTTTGACGAGTAGCTTGTTACCTCAGCTACGATCTTGTACCTTGGAGGGACTTGTAGATAGTCAGGCTTCTCGGCCTTTTTCTTTTGTAGTTGTCTGTAGTCAGACATGTAATGCTTCCGTTGCTTGTATGCTCTGAATGATGGGTCATGTGACCCCTGTTTGTACTGATGCTATGTGGCTCTTCTGAGCCTTTATCTATATGAGTTGCGTTATGTTGTGATGCCATGTTGTACAAGACATACTTGCATGTTATGCGTATGCGTGACATGTATTGCTATGGTGGGATCCGACAATCTAGTCTTTTATCCTTGGCAGCCTCTCTTATGGGGAAATGTAGTCTAGTGCTTCCTTGAGCCATAGTAGTCCGCTACAGCCCGGTTCGCCGGAGTCCTGATAGCCCATCACTACTGCTCAGGACACTTGACTGGCCGGCATGTGTTTCGCTTCGTTCCTGTGTCTGTCCCCTCGGGGAAATGTCACGCGGTGACATCCGGAGTCCTGTTAGCCCAGTGCTACAGCACGGATTCACACGCTGCTGACCGACATGCTCGATGTGAATCATGTATGCCTGTCCCCATAGGTTAGTGCCACTTTGGGTTCACGACTAGCCATGTCGGCCCGGGTTCTCTGTCATATGGATGCTAGCGACACTATCATATACGTGAGCCAAAAGGCGCAAACGGTCCCGGGCCATGGTAAGGCGACACCCGCGGGGATACCGTGCGTGAGGCCACAAAGTGATATGACGTGTTACATGCTAGAACGGTGTGACTTAGAATCGGGGTCCCGACATGGATACCGGTTCAGTTGCTATTATTGTTGACTAGAAGGAAAAGCTACGGACTAAATGAAGACTGGCTAAGGGGAAGGTGACGATGTGTGTTGGAAGTGTTTCCAAAGTTGATGAGATCACCATCGCACACTCCATCTGCCTTCGGGATTAGTATTGAACCTAGATACATGTTATCAGGTGTCTACGTTGAGCATGAATATGATTAGATCATGTTCATTGCAATACGGTCATTCATTTAAGTTAGAGAATAATGGTTATTCTGTTTTACATGAATGATACCTTTCATGGTCATGCACCCTATGTGAATGGTTCATTGAATCTCGGTCGTGGTAATACACATGTTCACGCCAAAAGATGTAGAGTTAATAATGATAGTACCACTTTCTCGTGGCACTGCCGCTTAAGTCATATTGGCGTAAGATGCATGAAGAAACTCCATGTCGATGGATGTTTGGAGTCACTTGATTTTGAATCGCTTGACACATGCGAGCCATGCCTCATGGGCAGGATGACTAAGACCCCGTTTTCAGGTACAATGAAACGGGCAAGTGACTTGTTGGAGATCATGCATGCTGATGTGTGTGATCCAATGAGAATTGAAGCGTGCAGTGGATATCGCTATTTTCTCATCTTCACTTACGATTTGAGTAGATATAGGTATATCTACTTAATGAAGCACAAGTCTGAAATGTTTGAAGAGTTCAAGCGATTTCAGAGTGAAGTTAAGAATCATCATAACAAAGAAGATCATGTTCCTACGATCTGATCAAAAGGGGATTTTCTGAGTTATGAGTTTGGCAATCACTTAAGACATTGTGGAATTGTTTCGCAGTTGAAGCCACCTGAACACCACAAGGTAATGGTGTGTCCGGACGTCGTAATCGAACCTTATGAGATATGGTGCGATCTATGATGTCTCTTACCAATCTACCGTTTTCATTTTGAGGTTATGCGTTAGAGACAGCTGCATTCACTTTAGATAGGACACCATCTAAGTCCGTTGAGACGACGTCGTATGAACATTGGTTTGGCAAGAAAGCAAAGTTGTCGTTTCTTAATGTTTGGGGCTGCGATGCTTAAGGCTTCAGCCGGAGAAGCTCGAACCCAAAGCGGACAAACACATCTTCATAGGATACCCAAAGGTGACAGTAGGGTATACCTTCTATCTCAGATCCGAGGGCAAATTGTTTGTCACTAAGAACGGGTCCTTTCTCGAGAAGGAGTTTCTCTCGAAAGAATTGAGTGGGAGGAAGATAGAACTTGATGAGATTGTCGAACCTTTACTTCAACCAGAGAGTGATGCAACACAGAAAGATGTTTTCTGTGGAGCCTACGTCTGTTGAAGAGGAAGTTAATGATAGTGATCATGAAGCTTCGGATCAAGTTGCTATCAAACCTCATAGGTCGACAAGGATATGTACTACTCCTGAGTGGTACGGTAATCCTATCTTAGATATCATGTTGTTAGACAACAATGAACCTACGAGCTATGGAGAAGCGATGGTGGGCCCGTATTCCGACAAATGGTTAGAAGCCATGAAATCCGAGATAGGATCCATGTATGGACTTTGGTGGACTTGTTGTTGATCGGCAAGCCATCGAGATAAATGGATCTTTGAGAAGAAGACGGACGTGGGCGGTAATGTTACCTTCTATGAAGCTCGACTTGTGGGAAAGAGTCTTTTCACAAGTTCAAGGAGTTGACTACGATGAGAATATCTCACCCGTAGCGATGCTTAAGTCTGTCGGAATCATGTTAGCATTAGCTGTGTTTTTCGATTATGAAATCTGACAGATGGATGTCAAAACAAGTTTTCTTACCAGTTTTCATAAGAAAAAGTTGTATGTGATACAATAAAAGGTTTTGTCGATCCTAAGGATGCTAAAAGGTATGCTGGCTCCAGCGATCCTTCTATGGACTAGAGCAAGCATCTTGGAATCGGAATATATGCTTTGATGGAGTAATCAAAGCTTTTAGGTTTATACAATGTTTGCTAGAAACTTGTATTTAAAGTGAGTGGGAGCACTACAATATTTCTGATAAGTATATGTGGATGAAATATTATTGATCTGAAATAATGTAGAATTTCTGGAAAGCATAAACGGTTGTTTGAAGAGTGTTTTTCAAAGGAAGACTTGGATAAAGTTGCTTACATATTGGGCATCAAGATCTATAGAGATAGATCAAGACGCCTGATGATACTTTGAAAGAACGCACACCTTGACATGTTTTTGAAGGAGTTCAAAATAGATCAGTCAAAGAAGGGGTTCTTACCTGAGTTGTAAGGTGTGAAGTTGAGTAAGACTCAAAGCTTGACCACGGCATAAGAAAGAGAAAGGACGAAGGTCGTCCCCTATGCTTTTGTCATAGGCTCTATACGATATGCCATGCTGAAGTACCGCACCTAATGTGTGCCTTGCCACATGTCTGGCAGGAGGGTACAAAGGTGATCTAGGAGTAGATCACCAGATAGCGGTCAAAATTATCCTTAGAGGAATAAGGAAATGTTTCTCGGTTATGGAGGTGATAAAGACTTCGACGTAAAGAGTTACGTCGATGCAAGCTTAACACCTATCCGGATAGCTCTGAGTAGAGATACCGGATACGTATAATGGAGCAACAATTTGGAATAGCTCCAAGTGGAATGTGGCAGCAGCATCTACGATATAAAGTTTTGCGAAATACATAGGGATCTGAATATGGCAAGACCCGTTGACTACAACCTCTCTCACAAGCATAATACAATCATACCCAGAACTCTTTGAGTGTTTATCACATAGTGATGTGAACTAGATCATTGAGTCTAGTAGACTCCTGGATGTTGGTCGCATGGCGATGTGACCTGGGAGTGTTAATCACATGGTGATGTGAACTAGATTATTGACTCTAGTGCAAGTGGGAGACTGTTGGAAATATGCCCTAGAGGCAATAGTAAATTAGTTATTATTATTATATTTCATTGTTCATGATAATCGTTTATTATCCATGCTAGAATTGTATTGATAGGAAACTCAGATACATGTGTGGATAAATAGACAACACCATGTCCCTAGTAAGCCTCTAGTTGACTAGCTCGTTGATCAATAGATGGTTACAGTTTCCTGACCATGGACATTGGATGTCGTTGATAACGGGATCACATCATTAGGAGAATGATGTGATGGACAAGACCCAATCCTAAGCCTAGCACAAAGATCGTGTAGTTCGTATGCTAAAGCTTTTCTAATGTCAAGTATCATTTCCTTGGACCATGAGATTGTGCAACTCCCGGATACCGCAGGAGTGCTTTGGGTGTGCCAAACGTCACAACGTAACTGGGTGGCTATAAAGGTTCAATACAGGTATCTCCGAAAGTGTCTGTTGGGTTGGCACGAATTGAGACTGGGATTTGTCACTCCGTGTAAACGGAGAGGTATCTCTGGCCCACTCGGTAGGACATTATAATAATGTGCACAATGTGATCAAGGAGTTGATCACGGGATGATGTGTTACGGAACGAGTAAAGAGACTTGCCAGTAACGATATTGAACAAGGTATCGGGATACCGACGATTGAATCTCGGGCAAGTATCGTACCGCTAGACAAAGGGAATTGAATACGGGATTGATTGAATCCTTGACATTGTGGTTCATCCAATGAGATCACCGTGGAACATGTGGGAGCCAACATGGGTATCCAGATCCCGCTGTTGGTTATTGGCCGGAGAGTTGTCTCGGTCATGTCTGCATGGTTCCCGAACCCGTAGGGTCTACACACTTAAGGTTCGATGACGCTAGGGTTATAGGGAATAGATATACGTGGTTACCGAATGTTGTTCGGAGTCCCGGATAAGATCCCGGACATCACGAGGAGTTCCATAATGGTTCGGAGGTAAATATTTATATATGGGAAGTCCTGTTTTGGTCGCCGGAAAAGTTTCGGGTTTTATCAGTAATGTATCGGGACCACCGGGAGGGTCCCGGTGGTCCACCAAGTGGGGCCACCGGCCCCGGAGGGCTGCATGGGCCAAGTGAGGGAGGGGACCAGCCCCAGGTGGGCTGGTGCGCCCCCACCCACAAGGGCCCAAGGCGCCTAGGGTTTGGGGAGGGGGCGCCTCCACCTAGCTTGGGGGGCAAGTTTCCCCTCTCCCCCCCTTGGCCGCCACCCTAGATGGGTTTGGGGCTGCCGCACCCCTTGGGGTGGAAACCCTAAAGGGGGCGCACCCCCTCCCTCTCCCCTATATATACTTGAGGACTTTGGGGCTGCCAACACATGAGTTTTGACCTCTCCATGGCGCAGCCCTGCCTCTCTCCCTCCTCCTCTCCCGCGGTGCTTGGCGAAGCCCTGCAGGATTGCCACGCTCCTCCACCACCACCACGCCGTCGTGCTGCTGCTGGATGGAGTCTTCCCCAACCTCTTCTTCTCCCCTTGCTGGATCAAGGTGTAGGAGACGTCACCGGGCTGCATGTGTGTTGAACGCGGAGGTGCCGTCCGTTCGGCACTAGGATCTCCGGTGATTTGAATCACGACGAGTACGACTCCATCAACCCCGTTCACTTGAACGCTTCCGCTTAGCGATCTACAAGGGTATGTAGATGCAGTCTTCTTCCCCTCGTTGCTAGATTACTCCATAGATTGATCTTGGTGATGCGTAGAAAATTTTGAATTTCTGCTACGTTCCCCAACAGTGGCATCATGAGCTAGGTCTATGCGTAGTTTCTATGCACGAGTAGAACACAAAGCAATTTTGGGCGTCGATTTTGTCAATTTACTTGCCGTTACTAATCTTATCTTGATTCGGCGGCATCATGGGATGAAGCGGCCCAGACCGACCTTACACGTACTCTTACGTGAGACTGGTTCCACCGACTGACATGCACTTGTTGCATAAGGTGGCTAGCGGGTGTCTGTCTCTCCCACTTTAGTTGGATCGGATTCGATGAAAAGGGTCCTTATGAAGGGTAATTAGAAATTGTCATATCACGTTGTGGTTTTCGCGTAGGTAAGAAACGTTCTTGCTAGAAACCTATAGCAGCCACGTAAAAACTTGCAACAACAATTAGAGGACGTCTAACTTGTTTTTGCAGCATATGCCTTGTGATGTGATATGGCCAAAAGGATGTGATGAATGATATATGTGATGGATTGATCATGTTCTTGTAATAGGAATCACGACTTGCATGTCGATGAGTATGACAACCGGCAGGAGCCATAGGAGTTGTCTTAATTTATTTATGGCCTGCGTGTCAACATAAACGTCATGTAATTACTTTACTTTATTGCTAAAGCGTTAGCCAAAGTAGCAAAAGTAATAGATGACGAGACAACTTCAAGAAGACACGATGATGGAGATCATGGTGTCATGCCGGTGACAACGATGATCATGGAGCCCCGAAGATGGAGATCAAGAGGAGCAAAATGATATTGGCCATATCATGTCACTATTTGATTGCATGTGATGTTTATCATGTTTTACATCTTATTTGCTTAGAACGACGGTAGCTTAAATAAGATGATCCCTCACTAAAATTTCAAGAAAGATGTTCCCCCTAACTGTGCACCGTTGCGAAGGTTTGTTGTTTCGAAGCACCACATGATGATCGGGTGTGATAGATTCTAACGTTCGAATACAACGGGTGTAAGCCAGATTTACACACGCAATACACTTAGGTTGACTTGACGAGCCTAGCATGTACAGACATGGCCTCGGAACACGGAAGACCAAAAGGTCGAGCATGAGTTGTATAGAAGATTCGATCAACATGAAGATGTTCATCGATGTTGACTAGTCCATCTCACGTGATGATCGTACATGGCCTAGTTGACTCGGATCATGTTTCACTTAGATGACTAGAGGGATGTCTATCTGAGTGGGAGTTCATTAGATAAACTCAATTATCATGAACATAGTCTAAATTTTCTTTGCAAATATGTTGTAGATAAATAGCTCTTGTTGTAGCTCCCTGTTTCAATACGTTCCTAGAGAAAGACCAAGTTGAAAGATACTGTAAGCACTGATGCGGACTAGGTCCGTAGTCCGAGGAGTGTCCTCACTGCTACACAGAAGGCTTACGTCTTTGATGCACCGCTCGATGTGCAAACCCCTACAACGTTGTCTGTGGATGTTGTGAACACCTGATAGACACATCCTGATGACTACTTGATAGTTTAGTGCACCATACTTTATGGCTTAGAATCGGGATTCCAATGGCGTTTTGAACGCCATAGAACATATGAGATGTTCCAAGAGCTGAAATTGGGATTTCAGGCTCATGCCCGTGTTGAGAGGTGTGAGACCTCTGACAAGTTCTTTTGCCAACAAGATGGAGGAGAATAGCTCAGCTAGTGAGCATGTGCTCAGAATGTCTGGGTGCTACAATCACTTAAATCAAGTGGGAGTTAAACTTCCATATAAGATAGTGATTGATAGAGTTCTCTAGCCACTATCACTAAGCTACTAGATCTTCGTGATGAACTATGACATGCAAGGGATGGAGTTGATCCCGGAGCTGTTCGCGGTGCTTAAGACCGCAAAAGGTAGAAATCAAGAAGGAGCATCAAGTGTTGATGGTTTAACAAGACCACTGGTTTCAAGAAGGGCAAGGGCTAGAAGGGAAACTTCATGGATGGCAAACCAGTTGCCGCACCAGTGAAGGAACCCAAGGTTGAACCCAAACCCGAGACTAAGTGCTTCTATTGTAAGGGGAACGGTCATTGGTAGCGGAATTACCCCAAATGCATGGTAGATAAGAAGACTGGCAACTTCAACAAAGTATATACGTGTTATTAATGTGTACATCGCTAGTACTCCTGGTAGCACCTGGGTATTGGATACCGGTTTAGTTGCTATTACTGGTGACTTGAAGCAAAAGCTACGGATTAAACGGAGACTGGCTAAGGGGGAGGTGACGATGTGTGTTGGAAGTGTTTCCAAAGTTGATGAGATCACCATCGCACGCTCCATCTGCCTTCGGGATTAGTATTGAACCTAGATACATGTTATCAAGTGTCTACGTTGAGCATGAATATGATTAGATCATGTTCATTGCAATACGGTCATTCATTTAAGTTAGAGAATAATGGTTATTCTGTTTTACATGAATGATACCTTTCATGGTCATGCACCCTATGTGAATGGTTCATTGAATCTCGGTCGTGGTAATACATATGTTCACGCCAAAAGATGTAGAGTTAATAATGATAGTACCACTTTCTCGTGGCACTGCCGCTTAACTCATATTGGCGTAAATGCATGAAGAAACTCCATGTAGATGGATGTTTGGAGTCACTTGATTTTGAATCGCTTGACACATGCTAGCCATGCCTCATGGGCAGGATGACTAAGACCCCGTTTTCAGGTACAATGAAACGGGCAAGTGACTTGTTGGAGATCATGCATGCTGATGCGTGTGATCCAATGAGAATTGAAGCGTGTAGTGGATATCGCTATTTTCTCATCTTCACTGACGATTTGAGTAGATATAGGTATATCTACTTAATGAAGCACAAGTCTGAAATGTTTGAAGAGTTCAAGCGATTTCAGAGTGAAGTTAAGAATCATCATAACAAAGAAGATCATGTTCCTACGATCTGATCAAAAGGGGATTTTCTGAGTTATGAGTTTGGCAATCACTTAAGACATTGTGGAATTGTTTCGCAGTTGAAGCCACCTAAACACCACAAGGTAATGGTGTGTCCGGACGTCGTAATCGAACCTTATGAGATATGGTGCGATCTATGGTGTCTCTTACCAATCTACCATTTTCATTTTGAGGTTATGCGTTAGAGACAGCTGCATTCACTTTAGATAGGACACCATCTAAGTCCGTTGAGACGACGTCGTATGAACATTGGTTTGGCAAGAAACCAAAGTTGTCGTTTCTTAATGTTTCGGGCTACGATGCTTAAGGCTTCAACCGAAGAAGCTCAAACCCAAAGCGGACAAACACATCTTCATAGGATACCCAAAGGTGACAGTAGGGTATACCTTCTATCTCAGATCCGAGGGCAAATTGTTTGTCACTAAGAACGAGTCCTTTCTCGAGAAGGAGTTTCTCTCGAAAGAATTGAGTGGGAGGAAGATAGAACTTGATGAGGTTGTCGAACCTTTACTTCAACCAGAGAGTGATGCAACACAGAAAGATGTTTTCTGTGGAGCCTACGTCTGTTGAAGAGGAAGTTAATGATAGTGATCATGAAGCTTCGGATCAAGTTGCTATCGAACCTCGTAGGTCGACAAGGATATGTACTACTCCTGAGTGGTATGATAATCCTATCTTAGATATCATGTTGTTAGACAACAATGAACCTACGAGCTATGGAGAAGCGATGGTGGGCCCGTATTCCGACAAATGGTTAGAAGCCATGAAATCTAAGATAGGATCCATGTATGGACTTTGGTGGACTTGCCCGTTGATCGGCAAGCCATCGAGATAAATGGATCTTTGAGAAGAAGACGGACGTGGGCGGTAATGTTACCTTCTATGAAGCTCGACTTGTGGGAAAGAGTCTTTTCACAAGTTCAAGGAGTTGACTACGATGAGAATTTCTCACCTGTAGCGATGCTTAAGTCTGTCGGAATCATGTTAGCATTAGCTATGTTTTTCGATTATAAAATCTGAAAGATGGATGTCAAAACAAGTTTTCTTACCAGTTTTCGTAAGAAAGAGTTGTATGTGATACAATAAAAGGTTTTGTCGATCCTAAGGATGCTAAAAGGTATGCTGGCTCCAGCGATCCTTCTATGGACTAGAGCAAGCATCTCGGAATCGGAATATATGCTTTGATGGAGTAATCATAGCTTTTAGGTTTATACAATGTTTGCTAAAAACTTGTATTTAAAGTGAGTGGGAGCACTACAATATTTCTGATAAGTATATGTGGATGAAATATTATTGATCTGAAATAATGTAGAATTTCTGGAAAGCATAAACGGTTGTTTGAAGAGTGTTTTTCAAAGGAAGACCTGGATAAAGTTGCTTACATATTGGGCATCAAGATCTATAGAGATAGATCAAGACGCCTGATGATACTTTGAAAGAACGCACACCTTGACATGTTTTGGAAGGAGTTCAAAATAGATCAGTCAAAGAAGGGGTTCTTACCTGAGTTGTAAGGTGTGAAGTTGAGTAAGACTCAAAGCTTGACCATGGCATAAGAAAGAGAAAGGACGAAGGTCGTCCCCTATGCTTTTGTCATAGGCTCTATACGGTATGCCATGCTGAAGTACCGCACCTAATGTGTGCCTTGCCACATTACTGGCAGGAGGGTACAAAGGTGATCTAGGAGTAGATCACCAGATAGCGGTCAAAATTATCCTTAGAGGAATAAGGAAATGTTTCTCGGTTATGGAGGTGATAAAGAGTTCGACGTAAAGAGTTACGTCGATGCAAGCTTAACACCTATCCGGATAGCTCTGAGTAGAGATACCGGATACGTATAATGGAGCAACAATTTGGAATAGCTCCAAGTGGAACGTGGCAGCAGCATCTACGATATAAAGTTTTGCGAAATACATAGGGATCTGAATATGGCAAGACCCGTTGACTACAACCTCTCTCACAAGCATAACACGATCATACCCAGAACTCTTTGAGTGTTTATCACATAGTGATGTGAACTAGATCATTGAGTCTAGTAGACTCCTGGATGTTGGTCGCATGGCGATGTGACCTGTGAGTGTTAATCACATGGTGATGTGAACTAGATTATTGACTCTAGTGCAAGTGGGTGACTGTTGGAAATATGCCCTAGATGCAATAATAAATTAGTTATTATTATTATATTTCATTGTTCATGATAATCGTTTATTATCCATGCTAGAATTGTATTGATAGGAAACTCAGATACATGTGTGGATACATAGACAACACCATGTCCCTAGTAAGCCTCTAGTTGACTAGCTCGTTGATCAATAGATGGTTACAGTTTCCTGACCATGGACATTGGATGTCGTTGATAACGGGATCACATCATTAGGAGAATGATGTGATGGACAAGACCCAATCCTAAGCCTAGCACAAAGATCGTGTAGTTCGTATGCTAAAGCTTTTCTAATGTCAAGTATCATTTCCTTGGACCATGAGATTGTGCAACTCCCAGATACCGTAGGAGTGCTTTGGGTGTGCCAAACGTCACAACGTAACTGGGTGGCTATAAAGGTTCAATACAGGTATCTCCGAAAGTGTCTGTTGGGTTGGCACGAATCGAGACTGGGATTTGTCACTCCGTGTAAACGGAGAGGTATCTCTAGGCCCACTCGGTAGGACATCATCATAATGTGCACAATGTGATCAAGGAGTTGATCACGGGATGATGTGTTACGGAACGAGTAAAGAGACTTGCCGGTAATGAGATTGAACATGGTATCGGGATACCGACGATTAAATCTCGGGCAAGTATCGTACCGCTAGACAAAATGAATTGAATACATGATTGATTGAATCCTTGACATCGTGGTTCATCCGATGAGATCATCGTGGAACATGTGGGAGCCAACATGGGTATCCAGATCCCGCTGTTGGTTATTGGCCGGAGAGTTGTCTCGGTCATGTCTGCATGGTTCCCGAACCCGTAGGGTCTACACACTTAAGGTTCGATGACGCTAGGGTTATAGGGAATAGATATACGTGGTTACCGAATGTTGTTCGGAGTCCCGGATAAGATCCCGGACGTCACGAGGAGTTCTATAATGGTCCAGAGGTAAATATTTATATATGGGAAGTCCTGTTTTGGTCGCCGGAAAAGTTTTGGGTTTTATCGGTAATGTACCGAGACCACCGGGAGGGTCCCGGTGGTCCACCAAGTGGGGCCACCAGCCCCGGAGGGCTGCATGGGCCAAGTGTGGGAGGGGACCAGCCCCAGGTGGGCTGGTGCGCCCCCACCCACAAGGGCCCAAGGCGCCTAGGGTTTGGGGAGGGGGCGCCTCCACCTAGCTTGGGGTGCAAGTTTCCCCTCTCCCCTCCCTTGGCCGCCACCCTAGATGGGTTTGGGGCTGCCGCACCCCTTGGGGTGGAAACCCTAAAGGGGGCGCACCCCCTCCCTCTCCCCTATATATACTTGAGGACTTTGGGGCTGCTAACACATGAGTTTTGACCTCTCCATGGCGCAGCCCTGCCTCTCTCCCTCCTCCTCTCCCGCGGTGCTTGGCGAAGCCTGCAGGATTGCCACGCTCCTCCACCACCACCACGCCGTCGTGCTGCTGCTGGATGGAGTCTTCCCCAACCTCTCCTTCTCCCCTTGCTGGATCAAGGTGTAGGAGACGTCACCAGGCTGCACGTGTGTTGAACGCGGAGGTGCCGTCCGTTCGGCACTAGGATCTCCAGTGATTTGAATCACGACGAGTACGACTCCACCAACCCCGTTCACTTGAACGCTTCCGCTTAGCGATCTACAAGGGTATGTAGATGCACTCTCCTTCCCCTCGTTGCTAGATTACTCCATAGATTGATCTTGGTGATGCGTAGAAAATTTTGAATTTCTGCTACGTTCCCCAACAGTAAATTCATCCATGGAGATGGTGCTTCCCCATCCAAATCTTCTCCACACCTCTCCTTTGTTGCTGCTACAAAAAAGAGAGACAAGGATTAGAAGTGGAAGAGAGAGATAGAGAGGAGTAGGTGCAGCAACTCACCAATGGCCGCCAGAGTTGGAGCCGAAACCCTAGATGACGCCATGGGTTGCGTCCATCAGAGATCTGGCCATCGTCATGGGTGGCGCTCTGCTGGATCTTCCTCTCCTTCTAGCAGCGGAGGAGGAGGAGGAGGAGGAAGGAGGGGCAGCGGAGGAGGAGGAGGAGGAGGAGGAGGAGGAGGAGGAAGGAGGGGCTACGGTGGAAGAGGAGGTCGCCGGATT
>NC_057809.1:14996123-15014040 GCF_018294505.1 Triticum aestivum | reverse complement strand
CCGGATTTGAGGGAGACGTCGTGGCACAAGGCCGGCAGTTGTCGTGGAGGAGGAGACACGCATGTGCAGGAGCTCCATGGAGAGAGAGAGAGGAGGAGGAGAGGGACGGGGGAGAGGAGTGATTTGGACGAGATGGGGATTTCAGGGTGGTTAAAATACCTGGTACTTAGTAGTAGCGCGAGTTTTTGCCCCTCGCTAATACTATGGCATGTCCCAGGGGGCACAGTAGAGACTTCTTAGTAGTAGCGAGGGATAAAAACCCGCGCTACTACTATCAACTTAGTAGTAGCGCGGATTTATAACCCTTGCTACTACTATAGCACGTGTAACACACATATTATCATGTGATTTTTTTTATCATTTGTCCTAGAAATAAAATATATCAATAAAATGAACAAAAATATAAGTTAGACAATAGAAAATTAGAGATGTTTAACAATTTTGAAAATATTTTTTTAATGGAGGCAAAAGCTTAGCCTAATCTCATTAATAAAGAAGAGAATTGCTCGGTTAATTACTAAAAACCAGGCAAAAACCAATACAACCCACAAAGGGGCACCACCAGCCAACCTGGCTATCCACACACACACACACACACACACCCGCACACACACACCCACACACACACGCACGCACGCACGCGCGCGCGCGCACACACACACACACACACACACACCGTCGAAAGAGGAGCACCGTCGAGGCAGACTACAAGTGCCATCGTCATCACTTCTCCGCAAGCCAGCGACTCCGACTTCACCGCAAACCACCATCATCGTTCACTAGTAGAAAAAGGGTCAAACGTGAAGCACATTAGTGCCGGTTTGAATTTGAGCCGGCACTAATGGTACCATTAGTGCCGGTTCGAACGACTATGCATTAATGCCGGTTCGTGTTGAACCTTTAGTACCGGTTCGTGTCACAAACCGGTACTAAAGGACTAACCTTTAGTACCGGTTTGTGCCACGAATCGATACTAAAGAGGTCTGACCTATAGTACCGGTTTGTGACACAAACCGGCACTATAGGGCAATTTTCAAACTCTACCCCCCCGTGTGTCGCCATTTCAGTTCTGAAAAAATCAAAAGAAAATGATAAAAACTTCAAAAAATAAAATCCTTCGAGAGGTAGTTATATTACTACATCTACTAGTTAGGAAAATTTGAAAACTTAAATTTGGACATGCTTTGCAAAAACTGTAGGGAAAATGTAAAACGGCTATAACTTTTGCATACGATGTCGAAAAAACATATAATATATCAAAAAATTCAGCACAAAAATCCGCATTCGATGGAGACAGCCTATGGCTTGTTTGCAATTTTTTAGAATCCTCAAATTTCAAAAGGAAAAAAAGATATGATCAAATTTCAGTTTTTTTAAATTTTTTTTGTTAAATCTGGTCAAACTACTTATTCAAGAAGTATTAATATTACTACATAATTATTCAAGAATATTAGTGTTACTAAATAATTATTTCAATTTTTTGAATTTTGGTCAAATCTGGTCAAACTGTGGTCAAACTATGGTCAAACTATGGTCAAACTTATTCAAGAAATATTAGTGTTACTAAATAATTACTGTTTTTTAGAATAATAGTTTCAAACTCAAATAGTGAAATGTGTGACTTCATGCTCAAGCTAAACAGGGTTAATAGGATTGGCATCTTACTATTGTCAGGAAAACAACAAGTGCAGACTTGGAAACGAAGGAGAATATAACCCGAAAGTTAAGCGTGCTTGGGCTGGAGTATTGAGAGGGATGGGTGACCGGTTGGGAAGTTAGATGATTTGGAATGAGTGATCCACACTTGAGTAGTTAAGAGAGGTGATTAGAGACTAAATCACCAAATAATTCATGAAAAATAAAAATAAAAAAATCAATTTTTTTTTCCAAAATTTTCAAAAAAAAAAATTCAAAAAAAAACTTTTAGTACCGGTTGGTAACACCAACCGGTACTAAAGGTCCCCCATACCAGGGCACGAGCTCACGCCACGTCGTGGCACTTTAGCGCCGGTTCGTGCCGAACCGGTACTAAAGGGGGGGGGCTTTAGTGCCCACCAATTAGTGCCGGTTATGGAACCGGCACTAAAGGCCCTTACGAACCGATTTTAAAGCTCCGTTTTCTACTAGTGGTTGCCAAACAGGACACCACCCCGAACCTCCACATTGTATATTGACTACTGCCAACTAATATGCACCCCCTGCCACCCGCAAACCATGCTGCCGCAATCATAGTACCATCACGCTGCCGCGCCCCGGCTCTGGCCTGCAGCATGTCGGGCCCATCATCAGCAGCAACCACACCTCGCCGCAACCCACTTGTCGCAGCTCACCACAGCCCACACACAACAGACAGCTCCGACCACCGCAGACTGCAGACACCGCCAACCCACACCATTGCACAGATGAACTCTAAAATCCCAAACCATTTTTCAAGTCTCACATGCTACACCTCTGAGAGTTTCGGGTAAAGTAGAAGTTCAAATATTTGTCGCGGTACAAATATTAAGAAACTTGATGTACTATCATCCATTTGTTTGCATAGAAACCAATAAACAAACATCACTCCAGTTCAGAGTAGCAAGGCAAACAAAATAAAGACTACATGCAGACACGAATGAAAATTATGTTAATAAGCTACACAGTGCCACTTGAATGGGAGAATACATATTGCTAGTACACTTTGTCACTCCTCTCATGGAGAATGAATGAATTGCAATTAGTGAAACTTTCTTCCAGTTGAATGAGTGCATCGAGGTAAAATTTTAGAGACATGATTATATCATTCGTGGAGACAAAAATACCAACCAGAAAGCAACAACTCAAAAGGATAATTTACGACTTTCGCCTCAAGAGGATTCGCCTCCATCACCAGCATATAAAAGACCAATGAACTAAAGATCGAAGGTACCACAGGCATAGAAGCTTCAAGCGATATTTCTATTTCCAGTAAACTGACGAAGTGTAGTAATAAAGGAGGAGCTAATGCCATGTGTGCAAACCAGCATATGAAAGACCAATGTATTACAGCAGGGTATATTCAATTCATAGATAATCAGTGAACAAGAGGGCATAATTTCAGTTCATAGCCAGCCTGCTATATAATTCATGCTAATTAAAAAGACACTACTCTTAACCCGTCTTCAATAATTCTACAGCTAGAGCAAATTAGGACACAACTTCTAATTATAAATTCATTTTCTAAGAAGATATTTTCATCAGCATGCCATGTTTTACAAAGTTCCTCTGGCCAAAGGTTAAAATCTAAGAAAAAAATGCGTTTCAACTGTCAGTGGAAACATAATTTTTTGGTACGGTGTGTAAGGTGGTTTGGTAACCCCCTTTACAGAAGTTTAATGGCGAATAAACCTAAATGTGAGAGTGGGTCTTACCACACTCTTCCAAGAACTTTAAAGCCTCATCAATAGCATTTCAAGCCAAATTCTTGGTCAGACAATATAAAATCTCCAGAAAATATACAGATGAGGTTAATATTGCAAGGCAGCCTTGTCGCCAAACTCTTGTTACAGATCGAAGAGATAAATGCTTCAGCAATTATTAGAGTTTTTCTGACCTGAGAGTTTTTCTGGCACCATGACGGGGCATCAGGAGGGAGTGGCTCATTTTCGGTGAGTTTATGCTACATTGTTGTCATCGGAAAGAAGAGTTAATACATACTGAATGAATGCGACAAATAAGCATTACAGATGCTCTTGCATTTAATTGGAACCTCAGATAGCTAGAAACAAGTGGGGCCTGGCCAAAAGCTGCAATTAGAAACACATGATGTTAGATATGAAATTATTGTACAGAGATTAACCATAGTACAGTCTAATAGAGAAACACGTGTTTGTGATAATTGGCCCTGGTTAAGACAGTCAAGAGCTGCAACTCTATTTTGTGATCAAGATATATGATGCTTCACATTGTATTCTGCTTTATTCTCATCCAACATTCCTGCATACCATGATGAACACTTTTCCTTTTAGGATCGTCCGTTGGATTATGTGTCATATTTGTACTACAATCAATAATTGTGTTTGTTAGGTACTTAAACGGGGAACATTCTCTTGTTTCAAACAAAGGCACATCCATTTTTTTTCTTACTCATCTGCAGATATAGAAGTACAAATGATAAATAGTATATAGAAGGGCACAGAGAGAGTGGAGAAGATCATTTAGGCACGGAGCATAGTCATGTGAACCAGGTCCTGACTATTATGTACAAAGCATCAAAAATTAGTTTCTTAAAACTAAAAATAAATATTTGAGTATTAACTTATATATGACTTAAGAGCAATGTACGTGTATAGTATAGTATTAAATATTTTAGGGTGTTTGGCATCAACAAATATTGCAGTGATATAAACCATAGTATCATCTATACTGTATGTTTTTGGACTATTAAAAAAACATCTCAGGACCTATTTTTTCTAAACTGAGAACGCTTTGTTTTTCCCTTCTCTTTCTCACCCCATCCACCCTTTACTTCTGCCTTGTATTTTCTACTTGAGTGCTTCAGTTGCATCTTGGTTCTCAGCCGTGCGTACAGGTATTAAAGCGTTGCTAGACAAAGATACTTGTCCGTTGTTCATCAGTCAGGATACTGATGGGTAAAAGTGGACAGTGGTTGTGGAAGGTCCAGCTGTTAGAGTACGTAATGGACCTAATGGGCATGGGATGGCAGTATAGCCCGTTAGTCTTAGGGTTAATTAGAGATAAGGGTCGGCACTGCTAGAAGGAGGGCGCGAGAGGGCCGGCCGGGGGCCTTTTGCCCATGGCCGGGCAAGATGGAAGGGATTTCCCTCTTAATTCTTGCTTGATTAGATTGATACATCTCCTCTCTTTATATAGAGAGGTTTACTTGATTCCCAAGCAAGGCTTACTTGACCCCTAAGCAAGCGACCCTTATCTCTAATTAACCCTAAGACTAACGGGCTATACCGCCAGCCCATGCCCATTAGGCCCATTACATACTCTAACACCAGCTCCTTGAATATGGCGTCAAGCATGGCCTGATTGGGATTTTGACAATGCCCATGGCCTCATCCTATGAAGAATGCATGGTGTCATTGGGTAAAGGCAAAGGAGGAAAATAACAACTGGTAGTTGCATATAAAAAGCACTCTACAAGTAATCAGTTTGGAAGAAGGGTGATTTTAACCTTCAGTATCATTCTAGACTTCTGGTATGAAAAATATCTTAGCTAAATCATGTATAGTCACGTTGTGTATATATATAATCCATGTCAAATATAGACATGCAGAAGTCTGTTAGTACTTACTCCATGAATCACGACAATTATAAAGCAGTAAAAATAGATGAATGCATTTGCTAGTTTGTCCGGGTGAAGAACCCAAACTAAACGTGAAGACAAATCTTCTATTCTTAAGAAGGGATTCTCTGAATTAGATTCTAGTAAATGTCTGAAAGATGGACGGGGATCTCACTTGAACGTCGCTGGAAAAAAATCATGCTACACAAATCAGGTGCTACAAATTTCTTCAGTGGTGAGCCAAAGATGAATTGGTCTCTGTAAAATCAATTGCGATGGATTCTGAAGATACAAAGGAAACGACAGGGATGTTTAGAAATAACCATTCGTGCCTTTCGGTGGAAGTCTTTTCTTGCCGAGGGTTTGTCGAGGCTCGGCTGCTCTGCAGGAAAAAGAGGACGAAGGAGGGTTGGGAGCGGGATTAGCGGGATAGAGTAGATCAAAGAAAAGAACTAAGCAGATCCATGGCATGGTTGTACCTCGTGGTGAATCAATAGTACCATGTGCAATGGCTGAAACTTTAAACACGTAGTGGCTTCAAAGACCCAAGACCACTTCGCCTCGCCTCCCTCGAGCACGCGAGTCGCGTGGCCTCGCGAGACGGGTAGACTGCAGGGTCGGACCTCGGACGACGGTGAGGCGCCGGTGCAGGGCGTGCGTGCCGGGCGCCGCCACAAGGCGAGGAGTTGCGGGCGGGACGGTGGCTCCAGTGTGAGGCACGACAAGGTGTTGCGGGCGGAACGGCGGCGCCGGTGCACGACAAGGTGTTGCTGTGGACGGTGTGGGAGCGCGGCTGTGGGGTGGCGTCGAGGCAAGCCTGGGAGGATGGGAGGAGCGGTTAGCGGACCTGTCGATGGAGGGGAGAGTGGAGGCGCAGATATGGCGGGGATTGGTTCTGGGCCGAGTGACCAGTGCTATAGCGCGGGCCGAGCGGCGTGAAGGGGGAGGCGGGGCTGAGCGGTTGGCGGGGCGGAGAGGAAGTGCGAGGTGCGAGGATTAGCGCGTTAACGAAGATTTTAGACCATTGATTGTGTGATCAGACGGCTAATATGCTAAGTTGGATCTGCCCTCTCTTGCTTTTATAGAGGTAGTAGATAGAATGGAGGGATGCTACAAATGTTTCATCATTGTTGACAATTTCCATTGAATTGGAGGGAGAGTGGTGGGTTGATAAACTGGCGACATCCTACCTCCTCAAATTTTAGCACCCAACACCAAGTTTCTGTAAATTTTGTCTCCTTCCGTGACTCTCTCTCTCCCCCCTCTCCTCTCTCTTTCTCTCTCCTCGTTGCGGAATGGAATGTGCATCTAACCAATATTTGTGTTTTTAGGTGATCCCTACATACTCTATCAGATGCGCATATTTGAAGCAAACGGGACATTCAGTTGGAATTGTTCTGGTGTGTAATTTTGTGCCTGCCAAACTGGTGTTCAACTTGCACCCACTTTGTCAACAAGACAGTAAAATGTATTCAGGAGGACCCCTAGATTAACAACATCTCCCGACTTTTTGGGAGGGAGAGAGTATTTTTTTGGGAGGAGGGGGAGTTAGAAGATGTGAAACTATTGGGGATGGGTTAGAAATGCTCTGATGCACGGCTGAATTATGTATGTGTCTTACCAGTGCAATCTAATTTTCTCACAAAAAATGTAGTGCAGTGTGTATTTTATTTACTTACTAATATAAGAAAAATACAGTATGGCAAAAGCATTCAATTATGCAGGGCAACATATGACCGTGCATGATGATTTAGCGGTAACCAGTCGATTTTAAACGGTTTGTAAAAACATGTTAATTCAACCGGTTGCAGTTATAAACCATCAAAAACATGTCATGCCGCGAGATACTTGTATATTATTCTAATAGTATTAGCGCCCAGCAAATATCATTAACATCTACATGGATGACAATTTCTATTTACCTCCAGATTGCTTATCTGATTTGACACCCACATGGATGACAATGTTTGAAATTCTAAAAAAATGCTCTCAACAACACGTGGAAACTAGGACCATGCCGACTTACCGACCCTTGGTAAAATTGATGAAGCTCCTAACCACTACAAGCTTACAACCCGTCAATTTAGCATTTCTTTGCAAGCTGGCCATGCAGGACGCATGCACACATGGTCACACTGATGTTGTGTATTGGCTTAGCAATAAAAATGTGAAGGCTTAGCATGCACGATCCATCTCCCCATCCCATCTATATATAGGCTAGAGTTATTGGCGGCTGATTCAGACTTTAGTGGAGAGATGATTACTTAATAATGGTTAGTAAAGTACTTGAAATTTGCATTTGGTTCACTAGGATATTAGAGGAAACCAAAAAAATCATCTGTTATAAGCATGATGGTCTCGTCTTCACCGTGGTCCAGCGGCTTCTGCCGGATAGTTCTCGGCCGCTATATTAACTATGATCATAGTCAGTAAACAAGTAAGCTCATATGAAACTTCAGAAGCCACCCCAGCATTTCTTGGGCATATTCATCTTGAAAAGCGTACTCGGTGTCATCAGCCGTTGGTGACACCGAGTACGCTTTCTCTAACTCATTTCTTGGCCAACTGTTATTCTCTAATTCATTGTACGCTTTCTCGAATGGCTCGGATTGCTGGAATAGCTCGGATTGTCAGTAATGCACACGCTGTATGTACTCGGTGCCACCTATGGCTGGTGACAACAAGAAGAGCAGTAGACATGCCGCCGCCAAAGAGGATACTGGTGATGTCACTACAAAAAAAAGACACTTCCATAATGATACGTGTTTGTCACAGTAGGTCATGTTTTCTGTCATGCATATATATCCATGACAATTTTATGACAGAATCAACATTGTCATACATGTGTTGGCGTAGAAGTGTTCCATGACATTACCAAAATTATCATCACGGAAGTGTCCACTTCCATAACGATAAATCGCGCGTCAAGAAAGTGCTTTCGTCAAGGGTGACCGACACGTGGCATCCACTGTAACGGGTCGCCGTTAAGCTATCGGATCCGGTTTTGGATCCGATGACCCGCTAACAGCCCGGACCAATGAGGATTTTCCACGTGTAAAATTCTCATTGGTTGGAAGAAACACGTGTTGGCTCACCGTTGGGACAGATATCATCCATTCATTGGACATGAGGCACCTATGATACGTCGACACATGGCACGACCCAACAGAGGCCCATTCCGGTGAAAAGGCCGGTCCGTTTGACTTGGTCAAAAGGTAACGGGCCGGCCCACGGAAAGCCTGTTAACGGCTTGTTCGTATATAGCCCATTTACGGCCTACTAACTCACGGCCCGTTACGGCCTATCGGAATTAAGCCCAGTAGGTTCATCTGGACCATCCAATATGATTCCACCCCGTTGTAACTTTCGGCTCATGTATGGCTCATGATGTCTTTCGGCCCATACGAGGCCATTTGTAACTCTTGGCCCATTAACGGTCCGTAGTAAAACTGACCCGCAATGAACAGTGTACCCCTTTATACCCATTAATGGCACATTATTCCATTGGACCGTTTCCAACCCGTGTTCCGGCCCATGTATGGCTCATGATGGAGACATTAGTGGCAATACCGGGCACTTGTTCTTTTTTTTGGTACTTTTGGCAGCAACGACAAAAGCAAACACTGACGACTTCTGGCGGTGACTTTGGCCTAAACTAGCTTCCCTGGACGGGTCGATTCTAGCATTGAATTTATAAAGCGCACACATGTACACACACGCAACAGCCTCCAGTAGAAACACAACGCCCACACGCACACCAACACAGGGCTCCAGATACTTATCGTACCTGGTGTTTTTTACTCCCTTCTTCTCATAATGTAAGATGTTTTTCGATACTAAAAAAGTGTCAAAAAGGTCTTATATTATGAGACGGAGAGAGTACTTTGTTGCTTTAACTCACGGTTTTCACAAGAGGATACGTAAGTACGTATCTATCTATCTATCTATCTATCTATACCTCTATATCTATCTATCTATCTATCTATATCTATACCTCTATATCTATATACCTATACTAATTTGTGACTTCCTAGAAATTACCACCTTAATCAGTAATTAGGAGCCGTTAATCTTGTGGGACCGAATTATTACGGTGTAGATCAATCTATAAAATCCTATGAAAAAAAACACTCAACACCCATAATATTTAATCGGTAAAAATTTACAAGTAAAAAAACTCCTAGGTAAAGCGCACAACTCCAGGCCTCTTTTCAGGTTTGTAACCGTACTCAATCTCAATCTCTATCTAAATCTATCTACAGCTCTACGGCCTCTCCTAGATAAAAATAAACACATCAATCTAGAGCTCAATCGTACTACTCCAGATCTCTTTCTAACTATAATCCACCATCTATTCCTTCTCTTATTAAATAAAGCCAATTCTCTCCCCTTCCATGGAAAAATAATCCATCGTTTCTCTTTTCCAATGGAAAAAAATCTGTCATCTCTTTGAAGCCGAATCAAGCAGGGTTGGGACGACGCAGCCGAGTGCTTTTTGGGAATACGCACGTACGCTGCTAGCTAGATTACTTCCTAGCCGGCCGGTGTTGGGAGGAGACGAACCTATACGGCGGAATACATGCACAGAGCATGCAGCCGAGTGCCATCCGGCAATACGCATGTATGAGGCTAGCTCAATTATTTCCTAGCCAATCCGTGTCGGAAGGAGATGAAAATATACATCAGAATACGTGCATGTTGAGAAGCTAGCAGGTTGCTGGATCGATTTCGCCGGGAGACACAGGTATGCATTTTGGAAAACACACACACAGCTAGGAAATAATGCGGATGATTTAACGAACTGTGAGCATCTTGACAATGGAAAGTACTCATCTACGAAAGCTAATTAGACCTGCTGCACCAATGATAAAAAAAATTATTGCTGAAGTGCATTGCATGGTTCAGCTTCTTTGCTTGCTATTTACATGACGGTGGTTACATTTTGAACTTCACAAGTTTACTGTGATCAGCGTCCCATTAGTGGATACCCTTAATCCTGCTGCAAGCCCAACTGGACGTTTTGTTCTATAGCACCAGTGTTTTCATATTTGGAATAAAATACATTACGTTAGCATTACATCTTTTTCTTCTCTTTTTTTTTCTTACTTTTAAAACATAGTGCGTGCACATATATCATGAGTAAATAATTTGAGTTATTTGCTTTTAGCTTATGTGTAAAGGCACAATTTGCAGGGAACTGTGTCAAAGGTATGTGCAATTATCAGTTCATTAGGAGATGGTTCTAAACTTAATTATCTGTTGATATTTTTTTTGTACCACTATTAGTTTCTGAACTGGGACATGGTGAAGTTTGTTTTGTTTTGACGACAGTAAGTCACACCTAATTCCGTAGCGAGCACTTGGTTCCCTCCTTTGTTTTGATCCTACATCACATGAATTATGTTAATCTCTTATGCCATTCTTATTGTCATTAGGAATAACATGATTGATATTATTTTAAGGTGGGTTTGCCCATTTAGCCGATCTGAAATGGTACACATGAACCCATTAGTTGCATGCACCTCTTTAGCATAGGAAGCGTGATATAGAACTCTAATGTTTTGACAATAGAGTTCTCAACCTACTTCCACTCCCGTGTGCCTTTTTAAGCTCTCTCTTTGGCCGAAAACAATCATTAAAATCACAAGGGTTATATTTCAATCATTTTCTGACATGTGGGTGAGAAGTAGCTCACCTGGTATGTGTCAGTATTTTCCTTTAGGTGCCACACATTTTTCCTATAGGTATCATGTTGCATGGCTACTGATTCTGAGATTTCTAAATAATACCCTTTTCTCTTGGCTGGAAGGAACCTTTCCCCTAACAAAAGAAGATTATTTTTGGCAACTGAGACATCATTATTATGATGTTGAACTTAGAGAAGTATACCTGCCTGTTTTATATGTGTCATCATTTAATACAAGATGTCACATAAAAATTATACTATTCTACTGTTCGAATTTTAAAATTGCTTTACAATATAGGATTCAAGATATATCAGCAGACATGAGAAATATTTAGGCAAAATGATATCAAAGTGTTCCACTATCTGGATAATTTGTTGTCTAAACATAGTTTAAATAGATACTACATGTATAAAAGGTCACACCATATGCCTATGAAAAATAAGCAGCATTTTTGACCAATCTACATCCTTCCCAAATAAGACAAACAAACATATGATTAGGCGAATTGTTCGCCCATGATTGTATCTTCATATATTGAATTTTGAGAAATATAATGTGATTAGATGTAATTGAAAAACATTTTAATTTCATGGCATTAGAAATGATTTTTTCCAATTTATATGCATACCTTCTTCTGTAGATCTCCATGTTTCTAAACGTATATGCTTAAAAATACATCAAGTATAGTGGTTCATTTTAGAAAATCATAGTTTTTCATAATATAGATTGAAAGAAAATATTAGATAACCGACCCGTGCGTATGCACGGGTTGACGACTAATATATACTAGTAGCTAACTTATCCTACTAGCACTAGTCCTACTCGGTGATTTGCTTTTGAAACCTTTTTTTTTGAGGAAAGGCCATCATGGCTAGCTTTATTGAATTAAAACACGCTTACATCGTCCACGAGTTCCCTCATCAAGAAATCGGGAGGCTCGTCCAACCAACTAAAAGTGGACTTATTACGATAACTATGATTAGCTAGCACATGAGATACATTATTACATGATCGTAAGCAATGTTTAAAGGTGACCTTTCCAATAGAAGAACAAATATCTATGCATTCTGCAAATACGACTGCAGCTTCATCCCACCATCTTGTTTGTCCAGAGCAGAAATTAATGACTTAAAGGGAATCAGACTCCGCTTCTATCCTACTAAAACCAAGGGAATTAGCGAATAGTAATCCATCTCTCATGGCCATTGCCTCCGTGGTGATAGCATCGGCTGCAATAGCAATGAATTTGCAGTGAGCCGCAATAAAATTTCCCCTGTTGTCTCTGAGAATAGCTGCAGTTGCACCAAAGCCCTCATGTGCAAAAAAAATTGCGTCAACATTAAGTTTTATGAATCTTAGGTCCGGTTTCCTCCATTTTGTTTCAGGCAACTCGGTCATTCTGTTAGAGGCATTTTGGAAATTCCTCACAATGGACAGGACTGAGATAGGCCATCTCCATGAGGGTGGGTATGTTTCACTGTGTGTGGCCTGCCTCCTAATCCACCATAGGTACCACGCTCCCACCAAAATGGCCTGTTTAAAATTGATGTTCGGATGCATATATAGATGACTGTCCGGAAGTGACAATATATGCGCGACAATGATCGATCCCGATCTATCCACTGGCAATGACTGATTCACTAGTTCCAGCAAGCCTAGTCGGTCCCACAAATCCCTTGCATGCGTGCACTGGAATAGAAGATGCTTGATGTCCTCCGCCCCCTGATGGCAGATTGGGCAGGCTCCATTAGACCCGACATGCCTATTAGTGAGGATAGCTCGTAGCGGGATGATTCCTCGTAACAACCTCCATCCAAATACTTGAACTTTACGTGGAACTGGGAGTTTCCAAAGTGTACTCCAGACTGCCAGAGGTGTGGATCCACCAGGGTTCTCCATCCTAGTTGCATGTGCTCGAAAAGTATGCATCCATTGTAAATGGTAAGCTGTGCGAACAGAGAAAATACCAGTCCGGCTTGGTTGCCACGCAATAAAATCATCAAAGGCATGGAGATTGATAGGAATCTGTAGTATTCTGCGAACATCTACATGATAGAAAATATGTTGTAGTAAGTCCTCATCCCAAGTGCCCGTCATAGGATCAATTAACTCACACACCCGTGTCAACACTGTTTGGCCCCGAGGAGTGATAACCTTCAAATCAGAACTAGCTGGGATCCAAGGATCCTTCCATATATTCACTTCTTCCCCGGTCCCAATTCTCCAAATATACCCTTTCTTAAAAGTTTCCAGTCCCTTAAGGATACTTTGCCAAGTAAAGGATGACCCATTTTTTGGAGTAGCAGTAAGAATGCTTCCATTAGGATAATATTTAGCTTTTAAAACTCTCGCCACCAAAGAATCTGCATCAGTGACGAGTCTCCAGCACTGTTTAGCCAACATAGCTAGATTAAAAGAATATAGGTCTCTAAAGCCCATACCTCCTTCACTTTTTGGAATACAGAGCTTCCACCATGCCATCCAGTGCATTCTCCTATGATCTTCATCATCACCCCACCAAAACTGGGCAATAATATCTGTAATTTCTTTGCATATCCCCTTGGGCAAACTGAAAACAGACATAGCAAAAACAGGGATAGCTTGTGCCACCGCCTTTAACAAAATTTCTTTGCCCCCAACAGACAATTGTTTTTCCATCCATCCTAGTAATCTCTCCTTAATTCTTTCAACAAAATGCCTGAAACAATCACTCTTATCTGCACCAACTATAGCTGGTAGCCCAAGATATTTATCTGAAAGCTCGGTGTCTATATGAAGAATTTGGCTAATTTCTGCCTTAGACACCACACTAGTATTAGGACTGAAAAATATACTTGATTTAGCCAGACTCACCATTTGCCCTGAACTTGCACAATAGGTATCCAGTACTTGTTGTAAGGAAGTTGCATTTAACACATCTGCTCTCATGAGAATTAGAGAATCATCAGCAAATAAAAGGTGTGATACTGATGGTGCATTCCTGCACACTCTAATTTCCTCCATGCCACCAACTTCTTCTTCATACTGCAACATACTCGATAATCCTTCTGCACAAATGAGGAATAAATATGGGGAGAGAGGGTCCCCCTGTCTAATTCCCCTAGAAGGGGTAAAAATATCAGTTTCTTGAGAGTTGAATCTTACTTTATACCTCACTGATGAAACACAGGACATAATCATTTCAATCCAGAGGTCATGAAATCCAAGTTTTTTCATCATGCTTCTCAAGAAAATCCACTCCACACGGTCATAAGCTTTGTGCATATCCAGCTTCACAGCACATAGTCCTGACTGCCCTGATCTCTTATTCTTTATTTTATGGACACACTCGTACGCAATAAGAACATTATCTGTGATTAGTCTCCCAGGGACAAAGGCACTCTGAGTGGGAGAGATAATTTCCGGCAATATTCCCTTTAGTCTGGCCGCCAGCATCTTAGAGATTATTTTGTACAGGACATTACACAAACTTATGGGTCTGTATTGTGTAATTAACACAGGAGAATCAGTTTTGGGAATAAGAACTATGCACGTATCATTCCACTCTGCAGGAATTTGTCTTGAGTTTATGGCAAAAAGAACCTCCTGGGATATGTCCTCTCCAATTATATGCCAAAATTTCTTGAAGAAAATAGCATGTAAACCATCAGGCCCAGGTGCTTTAAGATCACCAATACTAAAAACGGCCTTACGCACATCATCATGAGTATAAGGGGCCATCAACATCTCGTTCATTTGTTCAGTCACCTTACGTTGAACTTTATGGATAATAGATGGATCAACATGGTTCACTTCAGACGTGAACAAGTTATTAAAATAATTCCGAATATGCGGTTTAAGAGCATCTGTACCTTCCATCTCATTGCCATTGCCATCTTTAAGCCTCTTAATAAGGTTTCTCTTTCGTCTAGCATTTGCATAGGCCTGGAAAAATCCCGTATTACGATCACCACTCTTCAGCCATCCCGCTCTAGATCGCTGCATGTAGTGTATTTCCTCCAGTTCGAGTAAAAATTCAATTAGCTCGGATAACTCCTTTCTTTTCTCTTCTGAATCATCATTGATTGGTCCGGTCATGATTTTCTCGAGATCTTTCTGTGCCTTCCTAAGCCTTTTCTTTGGTTTCTTAAGAACTCTCTGGTCCCAATCATGGAAAGAATTATGCATATTGTTTAACTTCTCCTGGACAGTAGCAAGGGCTGGATTAGACCCCGCCAAGTTCCATGCCTCTTGCACTATATCTGAGAACTCATGCTCCCGTAACCAGCGCGCCTCAAAACGCCTAGTGTTTCTACTACTGCCTTCAACATGACTAAAGGATTCTGTGTCCACACAGAGTGGACGATGGTCAGAATGGTTATAGTGCATATTCTGTAGCGCAGCCGCTGGAAACATGTTTGCCCAGTCATCATTGATCAATCCTCGATCAAGTCTCTCCCGTATACGCCCCCTCTGCCAAGTAAATCGACCCCCAATGTAGCCCAAATCCCTCAGGCCACAGTCGTCAATGGCATTCTGGAACGCTTGCATGTATTGAGGTGGCCTAGGATTTCCCCCTTCTTTCTCACTGAGAAATTGGATTTCATTCAGATCCCCTATCAGTAGCCATGGTAGATTATTACTCTGGTGTATCTGACGCATTCTGTCCCAAGTTTTGTACTTGTTTCCCATCTGAATTCACCATACATCCCAGTAAGCCTCCGCTCATTATTCTGGCCTTCTACTCGCACATCAATGAACATGGGGTCAAGATGTAGTCTGTGTATTTTGACCTCTTTCTTCCATAGCAAAAGCAGCCCTCCTTTTCTTCCATCTCCAGCACATACAAGTTTCTGATCCATCTTTAAACGTTTTCTCAAACACTCTGCCGGATAGCTTTCTAAGTGTGTCTCCGACAAAAACATCACATCTGGATTACAACTCCGTTGGACGTCTAGCAGGGCACGGACTGCCGGGGTGTTCCGGAGCCCATTGCAATTCCATGCTAGTATCTTCATGGCAGTAACAGAACGAAACAAAATACTCTCGGTCGGCGGCGCCGCCGGAGGACAGCAAACCCTAGCTTAAAATTGCTAGGGGACGTCGATTCAGCGAGACGGAGCTCCCTCACAGGAGGGTGTAGAGCGCAGTCTCAAAATCTCAAAAAACTTCCAGGAAACAAACTTCTGATGTGATCATAACCAGTCAGGGAAGCACCTGATGCTACCTCGAGAGACCCACATCAGCCATCCTACTTGTCCCGAAGATGGTGGAGACCAACGCCGACGCTCAAACGCGGACCTGGGACGATAAAAACGCCGGCCAGCGCGCCGCCGCCAAGGCGGCCGGCCGCGGACCAGCCGAAACCCTAATCGCCTGGATTTGCTTTTGAAACCTACATGTACACATGCATGGAATGGACACACACGTAGTCATGTTTAATTCTAACCGTAGCTCGGCCTGCTAGGTAACTTCGATCTTGCATTGCTGCTTGAGGAGCCCACTCTGGCCTTCAAACCTCACAGCCTTCTCTACGTCCACTGGCTGCTTCTTTTTAGGCAAGCACGGGCTACCGGCGAGGAGGTTGTGATGGCGTGGGTGGAGTAAGGGGCGAGCGCTCATGTGGTCCCTTTCAATGGTTATTTTTTTAATGGTCATGGGGAGCTAATCTCATTCCCATCTGAATATTTTCATTCGATTTTGCCAAGAAACTTCATGGCTTCGTACAAGATAGGTTCAAATGAATGAGAGTACATGAAAAATACAGTAGAAGAGACACAAATGAAAAACACCCGCACATACAACCAGACACGTCACAACACATATGCACACGAGACACTGAGAGCATCCCTACAAGCAAGTCACGAAGGGAACCATGAAACCATCGCACCGCTGAGGCAATGCAAGAATACCATCGGAAAGCGACACATAGCCCATATTACACCGCAGGCACCAACCACATGACACCACTGGCAACCACCGCAAAGACCGTGACAAAACCAACGGACCCACATTGCCCGAAAAGCGCCACCACCGTTGACGAAGAGCTCCAATCAGCCGAGACCAAACCATGAGAGCTCAATGCTATTGGCGCAGCCGAGTCTACACGACCTATGAAGATGAAGAACCACTTGTTGCCGAGGTTACAACACAACAAGGATGTCGTTCGCAAGTTTGAAGGGTGTCACGGCACGGAGCCAAGGGCACACCTGAATAGCTTGATAAACATGCGCACTCACCGTTGTGTGAAGCGCCATGAGAGCACCTAAAGGGGACATCATAGCCAAGGCCGTACTGTCCAACAGCGCTGCCGAAAGGCAACACTAGTCAAGAATCCAAAGCAAGGCCATACTGTCCACCGGCACTGCCGAAGGGCAACACTAGACAAGGACACACTAGCCAAGAATCAAAAGTCGGGGCACCACTAGTGGCGGCAACATGCTAACGAGGGAGAAGTATGTTGGCGCAAAAACGGAACTGTGGGTCACCAGTGATCGCCGGAGACAAGGAAGAAGGAGGAATAGGTGAACACAGAGAATTTGCGGGCGCACAAACACCCTGCCGCAACAACGGCGTTTTCAGTTTTCTGCACGAGCTCAAACTCGTTTTCCACACAGCGATACACAGGGGTTCAGGGAGACTTATACGCGCGCTCATACGCCGCGCCTACTCATCCACTACCCACGCCCCGCACCCCCTGGCTCACGTACCCGCCGCGCTCGGACGCGAACGACGCGGCCACTACCGGTGCTAGCTACGTGCTCACCCCCTGGTTCTTCGCCAACAGACACACGCACTCACGCACACCACGGTCCTGGTGCGGCTCAGACCGCATGCCTCGTGCCCAGCTCGCGCACGCACGCTCGCTGGCCACGGCCGTGGCTTATTGCCCATCAAAGTAGCCACACCCCTGGCCATGACACTCCCGCATTAGACAATATATAACATCTATGGAGCTTGCCAACCCAACGGAACAACG
>NC_057809.1:14979558-14995882 GCF_018294505.1 Triticum aestivum | reverse complement strand
TGCTCCCCACGTCCCACGTAGAGAGCGAGCCACCTCCACAACTGCCATCTGCACCCTAAGGTACTGCCAACCAGTACGGGAGCGCGCCACAACAACCTATTAGATGAGTGGCAAGACAACCAACAGTACCATCGGACACCATGCTAGCCTACACCATACCAAGAAGATGACCAGGTGCAGCCACACCTAGGGCATCTCCCAGCACCATCCGAGTCAACCAAAGGACCAACCTGCCTACCATCGGCAGCAGCACATCGTCGCCCGCCCGACACCATGGTGGCAAGCAAATGCCCCTTCCTAGAGTGATATTCACCCCTGCCCAAGCCGGCCATGTGCACCATGCCCGGGGCAGTGTGACTCGCCACCGTAGCCGGCTGGTTCCGGCACAACACACGACTGAGCAGATCCTCGGTGCCATGCACGAGGCCAAGCAAAAACCATCGGGGAAGAGCAATGGAATAAACTGTGGGAGGAGGCTTGGAGCACCGCGCACTGGTGATGGTGTTGTCGTGTGCTAAACTAGTTTGGCGTCGGGAGTTCCCATTGGATCACATTCTCATGTAATGCAACACATCTAGAAAAATCTGGCATCGCTACTTTGCAACACTAAACATCACCGTTGAGATCCCCACAACCACGGATATATTGGAGGCCTGGTGGTTACAAGCGCATAATTTATTCAAGAGCAAACACAAGTGAGGTTTGACACTTTTGGTTGTTCTAATTACATGGAACTTGTGGAAGCAGAGCACCAGACGAGGTCTCCGTGATGGAGGCTTTATCTTCGGGAGGGGGTCCGGGGCAGGTGGCCTCGGTGCCCTCTTCACCTCTCGCTAGGCCGGAACTACAGGCGGCAGGTCCGGTCCATGGAGGGGGCTCGAGGCAGGTGGCTTCGGGGCCCTCTTCACCCTCGGTGCCTAGGGTGGCCGCCCCTCCATTGGCGCCGGCGAGCACTTTTGGCCGGCAGGCTGGGGTGGATGGGGAGCGTGGGCAGGCGGCCCATGTTACCCCATCAACCGTCTCGGTGCCATCTCCTTGCCGTGGAGAGCGGTTGAGTGTTCGGGGTGTGGCAGGAGGTCACTCCCCGGGCAACTTCACTCGGGAGGAGGTGATAGCGTTTGGCGGGATTCCGGATCCGGTTTCTGAGGGCCGACAGTTGAGCTGCCGTCTTCAGGACCATCCGGATGTGGACGACATGCAGCAGCAGTGCGCCATGAGGGCGGCCAAGCTTCGTGACGTTCAGGTCACTATTGGTATGTCGGTTAATACATCTAATTCCATCTTGCACTTTTCAAACGATGAGATTGTTGATAATGCAAACCAATTAGGGATTTCACTAGATAGTAATGATGGTGAAATTTCTAATTTCATAAATGATTTACTGGATTTAGAGGCCGAGAGGGCTTTAGATATGATTCATAACTTAGCGGCCGTCAAACCCATGAATGATTCCGAGATTGATGCTTTGTGGGGTTCGGGTGCTGGATAATTTTTGTGCTGATCTCGCTAATCCCCTCCCTGAGCCTGATGAGGAGGATGAGAGTGTCGAGATTGTTGTAGTAAGACCTCCTGAGCCTGGTTGTGAGGACCGGCTGGAGAGTAAGACCAGCCCTAAGCACAAATGGAAGCGGAAGATTTACCCGACGTCCGCAGTACGTAGGAGTGCTAGGATCCACACGACTAAAAAATTCCATGACGAGATATGAAAGGAATCTTTTGGAATAGCAGAGGTCTCAAGGACTTGGCTAAAAAAAGGTTTCTTGCAGAAGCGTCTATCGAGCATAGATTGGACTTTATTGCTTTGTCAGAAACTGGTAGAGAAAATTTCTCACCACAATTTCTCAATACTTTATCGGGGGGTATTGAGTTCGACTGGCACTGTCTGCCGCCGCGAGGAGGATCGGGTGGGATCTTACTCGGTGTTAGATGCGAGTCTCTCGAAGTTCGAAGTGTAGTCATGGGAGATTTTGATGTTAAGTTCAGGGTGCGGTCCAAGGCTGATGGTTTTGACTGGGCTCTGGTGGCGGTGTATGGTGCCGCACAGCCAGAATTCAAACCGGATTTCTTGGCTGATCTAGTTAGTATTTGCCGATCTGAGGAGCTCCCAATCCCGGTGGGGAGGGGGGGGGGACTTTAACATCATTAGGAGGCGTGATGAGAAGAATAATGATAACTTTGACAGGAGATGGTCGTTCATGTTTAACACTATCATTGAAAGCTTGGATCTGAGAGAGATTGAGCTTTCAGGTAGGAAGTTCACATGGGCTAACGCAATGCCAAATCCAACGTTTGAAAAGTTGGATCGTATACTGGCAAGTGTCGAATGGGAACAGAAGTTTCCCTTGGTAACAGTTCAGGCTCTCTCTCGTGGTATTTCTGACCACACGCCTTTATTTCCAGACTCTGGTGAGGCTTCCCACCCAGGCAACAAGAATTTATTTTCATTCGAGCTTGCTTGGTTTGAAAGAGAAGGCTTCCTTGATCTCGTAGCCAGAGAGTGGGCTAAGGATGTAGGCGGTAGGACTGCGCTTGAGCGCTGGCAGAATAAGATTAGGTACCTGAGAAGTTTCCTACGTGGGTGGGCTAAACATCTTAGTGGGATTTATAAGGTTGAAAAGGAACGACTCCTTACCCTTATTCAGTCCTTAGATGTAAAAGCAGAAACCACGGTTCTGCCAGCCGCCGAGCTTCATGCCAAGCTTGACACAGAGATGAGGCTGAAAGAACTTCTTCATGAAGAAGAATTAAAGTGGGCACTGCGGGCCAAGGTACGAAGAGTGGTCCAGGGGGACACGAACACTCAATTCTTACACATGATTGCCAGTGGCAAACACAGGAAGAAGAGAATCTTTCAGTTTGAACAAGATGAGGGTATGATTATCGGCCAGAAGAACCTAAAGGTATACATTACTGAGTACTACAAACAATTGTTTGGACCCCCAGAGGAGAACTGTGTGTCTCTAGATGAGTCTAGGGTTGAGGATGTACCTCAACTTACCACTATTGAGAACGATATTTTAGCCGCTCCTTTTTCGGAAAATGAGGTGTTCGAGGCCATTTCACAGATGAAAAATAAAAAGGCTCCCGGCCCGGATGGCTTCCCGGCTGAGTTTTATAAGAAGTGCTAGCATATTATTAAAGGGGACCTGTTGCCGATGTTCCATGATTTGTTCTCGGGACAACTTCAGCTTTTTCAGCTAAATTTTGGAACGATAACCCTGCTTCCTAAGAAAACAGAGGCGGTGAGAATCGAGCAATTCAGACCTATCTGTCTTCTTAATGTTAGTTTCAAAATTTTTACCAAGGTCGGGACGATTAGGCTCACACAGATTACGCATGCTGTGGTGCAGCCTACTCAAACTGCTTTCATGCCGGGCAGGAACATCCTTGAAGGGGTTGTGGTCCTTCATGAAACGCTCCATGAGATTCACACGAAAAAACTTGACGGTGTTATTTTCAAGGTGGATTTCGAGAAGGCGTACGATAAAGTCAAATGGCCGTTCCTTCAACATGCCCTACGCATGAAGGGTTTTGATGAAGCTTGGCGACGCCAGGTGGAATCGTTCACGCAAAAAGGGAGTGTTGAAATTAAAGTGAATGACGATATATGTCATTATTTCCAGACACACAAGGGCTGAGACAAGGTGATCCTATGTCTCCAATCTTGTTCAATATTGTGGTTGATATGTTGGCGATCCTGATAGGGAGGGCAAAGGAGGCCGGTCAGGTGGGTGGCTTGGTGCCTCATCTAGTTGATGGTGGTGTGTCCATCCTGTAGTACGCTGATGATACAATCACCTTTATGGAACACGACTTGGCAAAAGCGAGAAATATGAAGTTGGTGTTATGCTTATTTGAACAATTGACTAGATTGAAGATTAATTTTCATAAAAGCGAGTTGTTCTGCTTTGGTAGAGCCAAGGACGAACAAGAGGCTTATAGACAATTGTTTGGATGTGAATTGGGGGCTTTACCTTTTACGTACCTAGGTATTCCCATTCACCATCGTAAGCTAACAAACAGAGAGTGGAAGTCCATCGAGGATCCGTTTGAGAAGAAACTGAGTTGCTGGAAAGGAAAACTCATGTCTTATGGAGGCCGATTGATTCTTATTAATTCGGTGCTCACGAGTACGCCTATGTTTCTCTTATCCTTCTTTGAAGTCCCAGTTGGGGTTAGGAAAAGGCTGGAGTTCTATCGATCCCGATTCTTCTGGCAGAGTGATGAACTTAAGAGAAAATACCGACTCGCCAAATGGGATATCATCTGTCGACCAAAGGACCAGGGGGGCCTTGGTATTGAGAATCTTGAAGTCAAGAACAGATGTCTTCTCAGTAAGTGGCTGTATAATTTGTCAGTTGAGACTGAGGCAACGTGGGCGCAGATTCTTCGTAGTAAATATCTGCAGTCTAAGACTTTGTCCCAGGTGACAGTGAGACCAACTGATTCGCCGTTTTGGAAGGGGCTTATGAGAGTCAAAGCTGCCTTCTTTAATAGAACAAAGTTTATTGTCGGTAATGGCAACACCACTCGCTTCTGGGAGGATACGTGGCTTGGTGAAACGCCTTTGGCGATCCAGTATCCGTCCCTGTATCATATTGTTCAGCGTCGTGATTCTTTTGTTGCAACGATTATGCGGTCCATTCCCCTCAATATTCAGTTTAGGAGGGTGCTTGTGGGCGAACGATGGGAAGCATGGCTTCATTTGGTGCGTAGACTGATGGAGGTTCAGTTAGCTCATCAGCCCGATCAGTTGTGTTGGAAGCTTACTAGGTCTGGAGAGTTCACAGTCAAATCGATGTATATCGATATCATTAACTCTAGTGTTATTCCTAGTTCCAAACATGTTTGGAAGTCAAAGTTCCTTTGAAGATTACAGTGTTTATGTGGTTTGTGCCTAAATAAGTAATTTTAACAAAGGATAATTTGGTTAAGCGCAACTGGACAGGATCTACTAGGTGTAGTTTTTGTGATCGGGACGAGACTATCAAGCACCTCTTTTTTGATTGCCCATTGGCAAGAGTTTTGTGGTGCACTGTGCAAATTGCCTTTAACATTACTCCTCCGAATTCAGTCAATACGTTATTTGGAACGTGGCTTGTTGGGATAGAGTCCAAAACAGCTAGACACATTCGTGTAGGAGTATGCGCGTTGTTATGGGCAATTTGGAACTGCAAAAATGATTTGGCTTTTAACAGAACAACAACTATTCATTTTTTGCAGGTATTATTCCGGGCTACCGCGCTGATCCGTATGTGGTCCTTACTCACTCCAACGGAGGCCAGGGAGCGTTTGGTTACTGGATCTGTCCGGTGGGAGATGGTAGCGCGGGATATCTTCAATCGATTTGGATGGCGGTCATGTAATAGGATAGGCGATTAGTTTACCCGGTTGTGGCTTTTTGGGCCTTTTGTTCTTGGCGATGTGGCTCTGTGTGAGCTTGCCGTTTTATTTTGTTTCCAGACATTAAGACTTTGTTGAACCTTTTTTATTAATAATTGTGGCCGTATGTTACTATCACCTTGGACCGTGTCGCATGTTGGGTTTATCTTTTATTTTGGCGCCGTAGTCGGGCCATGAGTGATTGGTTGATGTAATGCTATTTATGTACTTTGTTTGACGTGGCGAGTGTAAGCCAACTATGTATCTCCCCTTTTATTATCTATATTACGTGGGATGTTGTGAAGATTGCTTAACTTGCGACATTGCTTTCAATGCGGTTATGCCTCTAAGTCGTTCCTCGACACGTGGGAGATATAGCTGCATCGAGGGCGTTACAAGTTGGTAATTTGTGACGCCCTGAGACCGTTGTGCCAGGTGTCTTCCGATGTTTCGTTGTTGTTGCCCTGTCATTTGCTTGCGTGTTGCATCTTGCCATGTCATCATCAGCATTGCATCATCATGTTTTCAAGACTTGCATCCGTCCCGGTCTCCTCGTCCCGTCTGTTGTTCGTTCTGGGCCCAGACACACTTGCACGCGCCCGCGACACGTCCGAAATATTATTTTATAAGTGGCCGGAAAATGTTCTCGGAATGGGTTGAAAGTTGGCAAGTGGTGTTGTTATGTTGTAGGTAGACCACCTGCCAAGTTTCGTCACATTCGGAGTTTGTTCTGATGCCCAAACGATTAACTATAGCGGCAGTATAGTCGGTCAAACGTCGGACGTTTCCGGTCTCCGGAAATAGTTGCCGGGTTGCTTTCCCCCTCCCTCTTCTCAGCCCACTACCACTCACCGTCAGGCCCTACCTAATCTCTCTCGTCAGCCTGCGGCCCTCCTCGCGCGTGCGTCCGAAAAGCTGTCCCGGACCCGACCCGGGCAGTCGTCACCGTTGTGTCCGGATCATCCCAAAACGTCTACAAAACATCTCCATTTTTCTTTTTGGTCTCCCTAGCCTATTTATCCGGTACCGTCCGATTAAAATCAGAGGGACCAAATACCCCCCTAACCTAATCCCACTCGCTATATATATTAGTCTATCCGAAGACCAAATCCCTAATTTCTAGGGATCCTCCGCCGCCACCACTCTCTTCCATCTCCCTCGGGATCCTTTTTCCGATTTGCTCCACCTTGTTTTCTGCAGCCAACCAACCCGCATCGCTCGCCGATTTCTTCGTGCCCGAGGCCTCCAAATCACTCCTTGCCGGCAACCAGCGCCACCAGGTCGTGACCTGCGCCCCTTCTCCTCTTTTCCCGCCTTCTCCTTCCTCCTCTGCTCTAATCCCTCTCTCTCTCTCTACTTCTCTTGCTCCCGCAGGAACCAGAGGAGTTCTGCCCCGACGCCATGGATGGGGGTTGCCGCTCCCTAACTCCGGCCTCGTGCGGGCTTGCCAAGCCCCAAGCCGCGCCGGATCTGGAGGGGATCACCACCGTCGCGCCTTTTCCCGACCTCCACGTCCTTCTCCGGCCCCGTTCACGTCGAAGGCCGTCGGCGTCGCTCGGGTTCAGCGTGACCAGTTCGCCTGCATCACCCTGCTGCTGTCCCTGCATCGCCCCGTTGCCACGTCTGCACCGCCCGGAGTCGTCGCCTTCCACCGCGTCCTTACCTCGGATCCAGCCAGTTTCCGTGCGCCCTCGCCCGCGCAAGTTCCTCGTTGCGCCGCCCGTCGTCAAGTCCTGCCGTTGCTCTGCTTCCTAACGAGAACAGGACGAGGTGCCCGCTCGCCCGTTCAGCGCTCGCGTTGACTTGGCATCGCTGGTCTACAACGCCAAGGCCGAGCAGCGCTTTTTCTTTCGGCCTCTCCTCGCGGCCCAGTTCGGCGGTCCCACCGATCTGCTTCTTCCTCGGGCTGTTGGCCCAGCGTGAGCAGTTCCCCCCAGCCCAGTTCGCCTCAGTTTCAGCCCATGGACACATTTTTTTCCCTGAACGAATTTATGTTTTATTCCAGAGAACCCTGCTTTGCAGAAAAGTCCCTCAACATCATGCATTTTATAACTCAAGAACCATGCACCGGTTTAAATTAATTTATCTATGTAACTTGTTTAAAATTATGTGTAGATCAATAATATGCCATTTTCATCTATGTTTAAAATGTTGTTTGTTTAAACTTGCTTAAATAACTTGCTAAAACGGTTTAATTCACAACTATTTAACCGTAACTCGGTTTGTAACAAACTTTATATGTAAATGGGGTAGAAAAATGCCTAGTTTAACATGGTGGCATCACTTTGCATGTTTAACAACTCTAAAATTGTGTTTAGGGCAGAACAGTACCACACCTAAAATATGCATATGGGGATTTACCAGAACTATTGTTCGTTGCTTCCGGCCTCATTTAAACTTGACTAGATAGATAGTTTTACTTTGCTTCACCTCTTGCCATGCTAACAACATTTAATATTGTTGGGTACATAAACGAGATTGAACTAAATAATTGTTGTGGTGTTCCGTCAATATGCATCCCGTTGCATATTGAGCTCCACTTAATTTGTAGGGTTTCTTGTGCATTTTGCCATGCCATGCCTCTTTAAACCGGACATGCATCATACTTGATTGTGCATCATGCCATGTTTATGTGGTGGTTGTTTTACTATGTTGTTTGCTTCTTTCCGGTGTTGCTTCTTCGGGTTGGTTCCGTTAACGTCATGTGTGTGAGGATCCGGTCGACTACGTCCGTTTGACTTCTTCATGTACTCGTTCTTATTCCTTGCGGGATCTCAGGCAAGATGATCATACCCTCGAAATCACTTCTATCTTTGCTTGCTAGTTTCTCGCTCTTTTGCTATGCCTATGCTGCGATACCTACCACTTGCTTATCATGCCTCCTATATTGTTGAACCAAGCCCCTAACCCACCTTGTCCTAGCAAACCGTTGTTTGGCTATGTTACCGCTTTGCTCAGCCCCTCTTATAGCGTTGTTAGTTCCAGGTGAAGATTGAAGTTTGTTCCTTGTTGGAACATGGAGATGTTGTTCCTTGTTGGAACATGTTTACTTGTTGGGATATCACAATATATCTTATTTAATTAATGCATCTATATATTTGGTAAAGGGTGGAAGGCTCGGCCTTATGCCTGGTGTTTTGTTCCACTCTTGCCGCCCTAGTTTCTGTCATATCGGTGTTATGTTCCCGGATTTTGCGTTCCTTACGCGGTTGGGTAATAATGGGAACCCCTTGACAGTTCGCCTTGAACAAAACTCCTCTAGCAATGCCCAACCTTGGTTTTACCATTTGCACTAACAACCCACCACCTTCCCTTGGGTTCTGCAGACTCAAGGGTCATCTTTATTCTAACCCACCCACCCCCCCGGGCCAGTGCTCCTCTGAGTGTTGGTCCGACCGAGCAGACTGCGGGGCCACCTCGGGGCAACTTGAGGTTTGCTTTTACTCGTAGGATGTCTCATCTGAGTGTGCCCTGAGAACGAGATATGTGCAGCTCCTATCGGGATTTGTCGGCACATTCAGGCGGTATTGCTGGATTTGTTTTAACTTGTCGAAGTGTCTTGTAGAACCGGGATACCGAGTCTGATCGGAATGTCTCGGGAGAAGGTATATCCTTCGTTGACCCTGAGAGCTTGTCATGGGCTAAGTTGGGACACCCCTGCAGGGTTATGAACTTTCGAAAGCCGTGCCCGCGGTTATGGGCAGATGGGAATTTGTTAATGTCCGGTTGTAGAAAACCTGAAGTTGACCTTAATTAAAATGCATCAACCGCGTGTGTAACCGTGATGGTCTCTTTCCGGTGGAGTCCGGGAAGTGAACACGGTGTTGGAGTTATGCTTGACGTAGGTTGTTCTAGGATCACCTCTTGATCATAGTTTCACGATCGTGCTTTGCCTTATCTTCTCGCTCTCATTTGTGTATGTTTTAGCCACCATATATGCTAGTCGCTTGCTCCAACTCCACCTCATACCTTTTACCCTTCTTATAAGCTTAAATAGTCTTGATCGCGCGGGTGTGAGATTGCTGAGTCCCCGTGACTCACAGATACTTCCAAAACCAGTTTGCAGGTGCCGATGTTACCGAGCAGGTGACGCAACCAAGCTCAAGGAGGAGCTCGTTGAAGATCTTATCCTTTGTGTCGTTTCGTTCCAGTAGATCAGTAGTGGAGCCCAGTTGGGGTCGATCGGGGATCTGTGTAGCATTTGGGGTAGTCTTCTTTTATTTTGGTTCCGTAGACGGACCTTGATTGTATCTGGTTGATGTAATGCTTTATTCATGTATTGTGTGAAGTGGCGATTGTAAGCCAAGTATGTATCTTTTCCCTTATGTATTACATGAGTTGTGTGAAGATTACCTCACTTGCGACATTGCTTTCAATGCGGTTATGCCTCTAAGTCATGCTTCGACACATGGGATATATAGCCGCATCGAGGGCATTACAAGTTGTTAATCAGAGCCTTCCCCGACCTTAGGAGCCCCCACTGCATGATCGTTTTTAGCAGCCATTGTTGAGTCTAGAAAAATGTTTTCAGTCATTTAGGAATTATATATTGGAGAGTTTAGGAATTCTTTTTACTCCTCAGTCCCTTCATCGCTCCGGTGAGGCATCCTGACGTAGAGTTTTGACTCTTCTCTTCTCAAATTTCAATAAAAAAAATTTAGGATCACGCGGGTATCTTGGAATCGTTCCGATGGATTTGTGACGAGAACATTGTTCTTGGTTCCTCCTGTCATTTAGGGGTTGTGGCAGTGTCCCGGGGAGTTGAGCTCCGAGGTGTTGTCGTCACAATTTTATCGTTGCAGTTCCGGAATACCTGAGTTTAGTTTCGCCGACATCGAAAATCTCTTTTATGCAGTTGTTGGTGAGATAACCTCGACGCCACCCAGTACTGGGGCGGGAGTTCGGGAGTATTGCCATAACTCGTATAACGGATGCTTTTCAAAGGTTGAGGTAGATGATTTCCGAAGGTTTCTTGGTTATGTGTTGAAGGATGGATACAGCTGGATGTAGGATTTGGTAGTTTTGGGTGAGATATTATGCTTCCCCTGTATCCCCAACACCTGATTGCATAACCAGAAAGTTTCGGGAGTTTATAAGTCGGAATTCAAGTAGCTCTTAGGATATCTTTCCGACAGATGTATGATATGAAATTGGGGTTCGACGTCTAGTGGTCCGCCTATTCACGGTTGGTTTTACTGTGGTCTCATTGTGTCTTAAAGAGTCATTGGCTATGCCGACTCGGGGACGCTTCGTATGTCATGTGAACTGCCTTGTACATGATGGTGCTGTACGATCGAGCCCTTGTAGGCCCCACCACGAAAATTTTGGACGAAATCTCTATCATATGTTTGTTCCGGCTTATTCTGCAAGCCAATCCTTTTGTTTTTGTTTTGAGTTGTGGTAATCGAGTTGCTTCAATGTCAAGTGTTGATTCCATACCTTCCCCAAATGGTGTTCCCATACTCCAATGTGAATACTAATCTTTCTCGATAATCTTGATTGTCATGCCAATTTCTTTTCAACCGGCGTGTTTCTCTTCAAGTGGATCCGATCATTTCAACTTCCGCAAGATCAATTATCACTTCTTCTCAATAGTGGTTGTTTCATCCGTCTCCAAGTTGCCTTTGTTTTTCTCGCCCACCCACCCTTGTTTTCTTCAAGAACCCAGATGTCTTAATCAAGTAGCCATTTTATTCATGTGAAGTCTCTCCATTCCTTTTCTTTCAATGTTCGTATCCAGTGATTCTCATGAAGATTCCAACGAAGCTTCAAGTTCGTCACTCTTCACTCATTTTCTTCTCCGGTGGAACCAAATTCAAGCTTTGGTGTTGATCATATCCCTTTTCCCTCGTTTCTAATACCTTCTCTTGCCGGTGCTCCTCATATTCATTCATTTCTCGCTATTCAATTGTTCCAGAGTGCTCAAGATATCCCGAAGATTCGTGTTTCCACTCTGCTTTCGTAATCCTTTCAAGCTCTTTCGAGGTTGTTATCTCATTCTAGCCATTTAATTGTACCGGTGCATTCTCTCTTTTAAATCATCAACAGTGTTTCTTCTGAGTGGGCCCTAACCCACAGGTCTTTTCCCAGGATCTTACCTGACTCCTCTTATTTTCCTGGAGCTATCCTCAAATTTCTTTTCGAAGTCTGACGTAAGAATGATTTATCATCAGTCTAATGCCTTTCTCCAAGATCTTTCAAATTCTTTTCACCGCTGACTCAACCTTTCCATTTTTCATTCCGGAGTATCTCAACAATTTGGTGGTGTTCCTCACCGTCATTCTAAGATTTTGGAAGACCGAAGAAGAGTTTCTTTTAAATATTGCCCCATTCTCTGCCATCCTCTCATAATTGTTTTCGGTTGTGAGATTTTTTTCACCCATCCGGAGTAATTCAGAAGTCTTTTCAGTTTGATTCTCCGGAGCCCATCGTCTCAGAATTTATTCATTCTCAGCTTTCAGCTCTCTTTCTCTAAATCTTACCGGTGCATCATTCAAATATTCTCTAATCAATTCATGATCCCTTCGTTCTCATGTATCTAAACTCTCTCATATATCTTCGTTCATTTGCTAATTCTTACCGGTGATTCAACCCTACTTCGTTCATTTTCAATTCTTACGGTGGTTTGTTCAAGATTCCTGTTCTTACGTTATCATACTTCCGTTCTTTCAAATCCTACCGGTGGATCATTGAAGGCCTCTTCAAGTTTGCGCATTATCTATCTTAATCCTTTCTATGAGAATAAGTAGTATGCCAATTCCATTGGTTGTCATCAATTTTAATTGGTGAGGGATAAGCATAATGTAATTCTTATTCTTGTTTCATCGAGTTGATTCAATTCCTTATTCCGGAGTGGTTCATCATACATATTCTTGGTTTCAAGTGCTCATCTTTCTTTCCCGGAGTTCCAAGCTCTCGCAATTATGTTATCACGGAGATCTATCTAAATCTTTACAAGGTTCCACCTTGTGTTTTCAACTACCCTTTCTTTCCGTTTGATCATTCTTTTGTTTAACGGAGTTCTTCATGGAGGTTCTACATGATGGTTCATCAAGGATTAAATTCCTTCTCGAAGCGTTCATCGAGATTCTTTTCAGAGGAGCTCATGTATTCTTCATCTTGCAATCCGGAGTGCAATTCTTTTTACCTTATCTTTTGAGGTGGTGTTATGTCATTGTTGATAATTTCCCTTCGTGTTTCATGATTCACAGGTTTTCAAGAGTGACATATCTAAATCCATCATTTTCTCTTTGCTCAAGACATCTTTTCAACCAATTAACCTCTTCGTTGGAGTTATCTTGCGTCATGTTTCACCTAAAGCCTTCCCTAAGGATTGTTGCTATTTATGGTGCTTATAAATGATCCAAGTTCTTCTTTTATCCTCCCGGTGAAATAGTTTCTTGTCTTCTTGTTCATATCAATCCAATTCTTTTTCCCGTAAGTGGTTGGTTGTCACCTCATAATTTTGAGATGTCTCCATAAGCCCACAAGGATCATATCCTTTCGTATTGATCTTCCAACAACTCCGTTCTAGCATTTGCTGTAAGCGTGCTCTCTCAAGATCTTGTTTTCCCTTCGTTCATTCCATTCTTACTTTTGTTCCGGAGGCATTGTGTTGCTGCTCTCTTCAACCCATCTTCGTGTTTTGTCAAGATCATGTTCTTTTCATGCCTATCCATTTTACCGGAGTGTGGTGCCATTTTGCTCAAGTTCTTTTCGCCTTATCAAGACTTGCATCTCGTTTCTACCGGAGTGCTTGGATGTACATCTTGTCCATTGCAACCCTTTTTCTCATGTCTTTCAACCTACAGGGTTCTCGTGAGGTTCCGTGTTCCTATTTTATAACGGAGTGTTTCAACTTTGTTCATCTCTGTTGTATTCTTTTCTCGAAATGGCTTAACCTTTTCAAGGTCCTTTGGTTTCACTCGTTTGTCAAAGAAGCAACTTAGTTTTACCTCTTCTCTATCTCTTCCGTTTTCCCTCCGGTGCCATTCTAGATCTCGGGACGAGATCCTCTTGTAGTGGTGGAGTGTTGTGACGCCCCGAGACCATTGCGCCGGGTGCCTTCCGATGTTTCATTGTTGTTGCCTTGTCATTTGCTTGCGTGTTGCATCTTGCCATGTCATCATCCGCATTGCATCACCATGTTTTCAAGACTTGCATCCGTCCCGGTCTCCTCATTCCGTCCGTTGTCCGTTCTGGGCCCAGACACACTTGCACGCGCTCGCGGCACGTCCGACATATTATTTTATAAGTGGTCGGAAAATGTTCTCGGAATGGGCTGAAAGTTGGCAAGTAGTGTTGTTATGTTGTAGGTAGACCGCCTGCCAAGTTTTGTCGCATTTGGAGTTCGTTCTGATGCCCCAACGATTAATTATAGCGGCAGTATAGTCGGTCAAACGTCGGACGTTTCCGGTCTCCGGAAATAGTTGCCGGGTTGCTTTCCCCCTCTCTCTTCTCAGCCCACCACTACTCACCATCAGGCCCTACCTAATCTCTCTCGTCAGCCCGCGGCCCTCCTCGCGCGTGCGTCCAAAAAGCTGTCCCGGACCCGACCCGGGCAGTCGTCACCGTTGTGTCCGGATCATCCCCAAACGTCTACAAAACATCTCCGTTTTTCTTTTTGGTCTCCCTAGCCTATTTATCCGGTACCGTCCGATTAAAATTGGAGGGACCAAATACCCCCATAACCTAATCCCACCCACTAAATATATTAGTCTATCCGAAGACCAAATCCCTAATTTCTAGGGATCCTCCGCCGCCGCCACTCTCTTCCATCTCCCTCGGGATCCTTTTTCCGATCTGCTCCACCTCGTTTTCTTCAGCCAACCAACCCGCATCGCTCGTCGATTTCTTCGTGCCCGAGGCCTCCAAATCACTCCTCGCCGGCAACCAGCGCCACCAGGCCGTGACCTGCGCCCCTTCTCCTCTTTTCCTGCCTTCTCCTTCCTCCTCTGCTCTAATCCCTCTCTCTACTTCTCTTGCTCCCGCAGGAACCAAAGGAGTTCTGCCCCGACGCCATGGATGGGGGTCGCCGCTCCCTAACTCCGGCCTCGTGCGGGCTTGCCAAGCCCCGAGCCGCACCGGATCTGGAGGGGATCACCGCCGCCGCGCCTTTTCCCGACCTCCACGTCCTTCTCCGGCCCCGTTCACGTCGAAGGCCGTCGGCGTCGCTCGGGTTCAGCGTGACCAGTTCGCCTGCATCACCTTGCTGCTATCCCTGCATCGCCCCGTTGCCGCGTCTGCGCCGCCCGGAGTCGTCGCCTTCCACCGCGCCCTTAACTCGGATCCAGCCAGTTTCCGTGCGCCCTCGCCCACGCAAGTTCCTCGTCATGCCGCCCATCGTCAAGTCCTGCCGTTGCTCTGCTTCCTGACGAGAACAGGACGAGGTGCCCGCTCGCCCGTTCAGCGCTCGCGTTGACTTGGCATCGCTGGTCTACAGCGCCAAGGCCCAGCAGCACCTTTTCTTTCGGCCTCTCATCGCGGCCCAGTTCGGTGCTCCCACCGATCTGCTTCTTCCTCGGGCTATTGGCCCAGCGTGAGCAGTTCCCCCCAGCCCAGTTCGCCTCAGTTTCAGCCCATGGACATATTTTTTCCCTGAACGAATTTATCTTTTATTCCAGAGAACCCTGCTTTGCAGAAAAGTCCCTCAACATCATGCATTTTATAACTCAACAACCATGCACCGGATTAAATTAATTTATATATGTAACTTGTTTAAAATTATGTGTAGATCAATAATATGCCATTTTCATCTATGTTTAAAATGTTGTTTGTTTAAACTTGCTTAAATAACTTGCTAAAACGGTTTAATTCATAACTATTTAACCGTAACTCGGTTTGTAACAAACTTTATATGTAAATGGGGTAGAAAAATGCCTAGTTTAACATGGTGGCATCACTTTGCATGTTTAACAACTCTAAAATTGTGTTTAGGGCAGAACAATACCAAACCTAAAATATGCATATGGGGATTTACCGGAATTGTTGTTCGTTGCTTCTGGCCTCATTTAAACTTGACTAGATAGATAGTTTTACTTTGCTTCACCTCTTGCCATGCTAACAATATTTAATATTGTTGGGTACATAAATGAGATCGAACTAAATAATTGTTGTGGTGTTCCGTCAATATGCATCCCGTTGCATATTGAGCTCCACTTAATTTGTAGGGTTGCTTGTGCATTTTGCCATGCGGTGCCTCTTTAAACCGGACATGCATCATACTTGATTGTGCATCATGCCATGTTTATGTGGTGGTTGTTTTACTATGTTGTTTGCTTATTTCCGGTGTTGCTTCTTCGGATTGGTTCCGTTAACGTCGTGTGTGTGAGGATCCGGTCGACTACGTCCGTTTGACTTGTTCATGGACTCGTTCTTCTTCCTTGCGGGATCTCAGGCAAGATGATCATACCCTTGAAATCACTTCTATCTTTGCTTGCTAGTTGCTCGCTATTTTGCTATGCCTATGCTGCAATACCTACCACTTGCTTATCATGCCTCCTATATTGTTGAACCAAGCCCCTAACCCACCTTGTCCTAGCAAACCGTTGTTTGTCTATGTTACCGCTTTGCTCAGCCCCTCTTATAGCGTTGTTAGTTGCAGGTGAAGATTGAAGTTTGTTCCTTGTTGGAACATGGAGATGTTGTTCCTTGTTGGAACACGTTTACTTGTTGGGATATCATAATATATCTTATTTAATTAATGCACCTATATACTTGGTAAAGGGTGGAAGGCTCGGCCTTATGCCTGGTGTTTTGTTCCACTCTTGCCGCCCTAGTTTCTGTCATATCGGTGTTATGTTCCCGGATTTTGCATTCCTTACGCGGTTGGAAAATAATGGGAACCCCTTGACAGTTCGCCTTGAATAAAACTCCTCTAGCAATGCCCAACCTTGGTTTTACCATTTGCACTAACAACTCACCACCTTCCCTTGGGTACTGC
>NC_057809.1:14951510-14979327 GCF_018294505.1 Triticum aestivum | reverse complement strand
AGTGCTCCTCTGAGTGTTGGTCCAACCGAGCAGACTGCGGGGCCACCTCGGGGCAACTTGAGGTTTGCTTTTACTCGTAGGATGTCTCATCTGAGTGTGCCCTGAGAACGAGATATGTGCAGCTCCTATCGGGATTTGTCGGCACATTCAGGCGGTGTTGCTGGATTTGTTTTAACTTGTCGAAGTGTCTTGTAGAACCGGGATACCGAGTCTGATCGGAATGTCTCGGGAGAAGGTATATCCTTCGTTGACCGTGAGAGCTTGTCATGGGCTAAGTTGGGACACCCCTGCAGGGTTATGAACTTTCGAAAGCCGTGCCCGCGGTTATGGGCAGATGGGAATTTGTTAATGTCCGGTTGTAGAAAACCTGAAGTTGACCTTAATTAAAATGCATCAACCGCGTGTGTAACCGTGATGGTCTCTTTCCGGTGGAGTCCGGGAAGTGAACACGATGTTGGAGTTATGCTTGACGTAGGTTGTTCTAGGATCACCTCTTGATCATAGTTTCATGATCGTGCTTTTCCTTCTCTTCTCGCTCTCATTTGCGTATGTTTTAGCCACCATATATGCTAGTCGCTTGCTCCAACTCCACCTCATACCTTTTACCCTTCCTATAAGCTTAAATAGTCTTGATCGCGCGGGTGTGAGATTGCTGAGTCCACGTGACTCACAGATACTTCCAAAACCAGTTTGCAGGTGCCGATGTTACCGAGCAGGTGACGCAACCAAGCTCAAGGAGGAGCTCGTTGAAGATCTTGTCCTTTGTGTCGTTTCGTTCCAGTAGATCAGTAGTGGAGCCCAGTTGGGGTCGATCAGGGATCTGTGTAGCATTTGGGGTAGTCTTCTTTTATTTTGGTTCCGTAGACGGACCTTGATTGTATCTGGTTGATGTAATGCTTTATTCATGTATTGTGTGAAGTGGCGATTGTAAGCCAAGTATGTATCTTTTCCCTTATGTATTACATGGGTTGTGTGAAGATTACCTCACTTGCGACATTGCTTTCAATGCGGTTATGCCTCTAAGTCGTGCTTCGACACATTGGATATATAGCCGCATCGAGGGCATTACAAGTTGGTAATCAGAGCCTTCCCCGACCTTAGGAGCCCCCACTGCATGATCGTTTTTAGCAGCCATTGTTGAGTCTAGAAAAATGTTTTCAGTCATTTAGGAATTATATATCGGAGAGTTTAGGAATTCTTTTTACTCCTCAGTCCCTTCATCGCTCTGGTGAGGCATCCTGACGTAGAGATTTGACTCTTCTCTTCTCAAATTTCAATAAAAAAAATTTTAGGATCACGCGGGTATCTTGGAATCGTTCCGATGGATTTTTGACGAGAACATTGTTCTTGGTGCCTCCTGTCATTTAGGGGTTGTGGCAGTGTCCCAGGGAGTTGAGCTCCGAGGTGTTGTCGTCACAATTTTATCGTTGCAGTTCTGGAATACCTAAGTTTAGTTTCGCCGACATCGAAAATCTCTTTTATGCAGTTGTTGGTGAGATAACCTCGACGCCACCCAGTACTGGGGCGGGAGTTCGGGAGTATTGCCATAACTCGTATAACGGATGCTTTTCAAAGGTTGAGGTAGATGATTTCCGAAGGTTTCTTGGTTATGTGTTGAAGGATGGATAGAGCTGGATGTAGGATTTGCTAGTTTTGGGTGAGATATTATGCTTCCCCTGTATCCCCAACACCTGATTGCATAAACAGAAAGTTTCGGGAGTTTATAAGTGGGAATTCAAGTAGCTCTTAGGATATGTTTCCGACAGATGTATGATATGAAATTGGGGTTCGACGTCTAGTGGTCCGCCTATTCACGGTTGGTTTTACTGTGGTCTCATTGTGTCTTAAAGAGTCATTGGCTATGCCGACTCGGGGACGCTTCGTATGTCATGTGCACTGCCTTGTACATGATGGTGCTGTACGATCGAGCCCTTGTAGGCCCCACCACGAAAATTTTGGACGAAATCTCTATCATATGTTTGTTCCGGCTTATTCTGCAAGCCAATCCTTTTGTTTTTGTTTTGAGTTGTGGTATTCGAGTTGCTTCAATGTCAAGTGTTGATTCCATACCTTCCCCAAATGGTGTTCCCATACTCCGATGTGAATACTAATCTTTCTCGATAATCTTGATTGTCATGCCAATTTCTTTTCAACCGGCGTGTTTCTCTTCAAGTGGATCCGATCATTTCAACTTCCGCAAGATCAATTATCACTTCTTCTCAATAGTGGTTGTTTCATCCGTCTCCAAGTTGCCTTTGTTTTTCCCGCCGACCCACCCTTGTTTTCTTCAAGAACCCAGATGTCTTAATCAAGTAGCCATTTTATTCATGTGAAGTCTCTCCATTCCGTTTCTTTCAATGTTCGTATCCGGTGATTCTCATGAAGATTCTAACGAAGCTTCAAGTTCGTCACTCTTCACTCATTTTCTTCTCCGATGGAACCAAATTCAAGCTTTGGTGTTGATCATATCCCTTTTCCCTCGTTTCTAATACCTTCTCTTGCCGGTGCTCCTCATATTCATTCATTTCTCGCTATTCAATTGTTCCGGAGTGCTCAAGATATCCCGAAGATTCGTGTTTCCACTCTGCTTTCGTAATCCTTTCAAGCTCTTTCGAGGTTGTTATCTCATTCTAGCCATTTAATCGTACCGGTGCATTCTCTCTTTTAAATCATCAATGGTGTTTCTTCTGAGTGGGCCCTAACCCACAGGTCTTTTCCCAGGATCTTACCTGACTCCTCTTATTTTCCTGGAGCTATCCTCAAATTTCTTTTCGAAGTCTGACGTAAGAATGAGTTATCATCAGTCTAATGTCTTTCTCCAAGATCTTTCAAATTCTTTTCACCGTTGACTCAACCTTTCCATTTTTCATTCCGGAGTATCTCAACAATTTGGTGGTGTTCCTCACCGTCATTCTAAGATTTTGGAAGACCGAAGAAGAGTTTCTTTTAAATATTGCCCCATTCTCTGCCATCCTCTCATAATTGTTTTCGGTTGTGAGATTTTTTTCACCCATCCGGAGTAATTCAGAAGTCTTTTCAATTTGATTCTCCGGAGCCCATCGTCTCAGAATTTATTCATTCTCAGCTTTCAGCTCTCTTTCTCTAAATCTTACCGGTGCATCATTCAAATATTCTCTAATCAATTCATGATCCCTTCATTCTCATGTATCTAAACTCTCTCATATATCTTCGTTCATTTGCTAATTCTTACCGGTGATTCACCCCTACTTCGTTCATTTTCAATTCTTATGGTGGTTTGTTCAAGATTCCTGTTCTTACGTTATCATACTTCCGTTCTTTCAAATCGTACCAGTGGATCATCGAAGGCCTCTTCAAGTTTGCGCATTATCTATCTTAATCCTTTCTACGAGAATAAGTAGTATGCCAATTCCATTGGTTGTCATCAATTTTAATTGGTGAGGGATAAGCATAATGTAATTCTTATTCTTGTTTCATCGAGTTGATTCAATTCCTTATTCCGGAGTGGTTCATCATACATATTCTTGGTTTCAAGTGCTCATCTTTCTTTCCCGGAGTTCCAAGCTCTCGCAATTATGTTATCACGGAGATCTATCTAAATCTTTACAAGGTTCCACCTTGTGTTTTCAACTACCCTTTCTTTCCGTTTGATCATTCTTTTGTTTAACGGAGTTCTTCATGGAGGTTCTACATGATGGTTCATCAAGGATTAAATTCCTTCTCGAAGCGTTCATCGAGATTCTTTTCAGAGGAGCTCATGTATTCTTCATCTTGCAATCCGGAGTGCAATTCTTTTTACCTTATCTTTTGAGGTGGTGTTATGTCATTGTTGATAATTTTCCTTCGTGTTTCATGATTCACAGGTTTTCAAGAGTGACATATCTAAATCCATCATTTTCTCTTCGCTCAAGACATCTTTTCAACCAATTAACCTCTTCGTTGGAGTTATCTTGCGTCATGTTTCACCTAAAGCCTTCCCTAAGGATTGTTGCTATTTATGGTGCTTATAAATGATCCAAGTTCTTCTTTTATCCTCCTGGTGAAATAGTTTCTCGTCTTCTTGTTCATATCAATCCAATTCTTTTTCCCGTAAGTGGTTGGTTGTCACCTCATAATTTTGAGATGTCTCCATAAGCCCACAAGGATCATATCCTTTCGTATTGATCTTCCAACAACTCCGTTCTAGCATTTGTTGTAAGCGTGCTCTCTCAAGATCTTGTTTTCCCTTCGTTCATTCCATTCTTACTTTTGTTCCGGAGGCATTGTGTTGCTGCTCTCTTCAACCCATCTTCGTGTTTTGTCAAGATCATGTTCTTTTCATGCCTATCCATTTTACCGGAGTGTGGTGCCATTTTGCTCAAGTTCTTTTCGCCTTATCAAGACTTGCATCTCGTTTCTACCGGAGTGCTTGGATGTACATCTTGTCCATTGCAACCTTTTTTCTCATGTCTTTCAACCTACAGGGTTCTCGTGAGGTACCGTGTTCCTATTTTATAACGGAGTGTTTCAACTTTGTTCATCTCCGTTGTATTCTTTTCTCGATATGGCTTAACCTTTTCAAGGTCTTTTGGTTTCACTCGTTTGTCAAAGAAGCAACTTAGTTTTACCTCTTCTCTATCTCTTCCGTTTTCCCTCCGGTGCCATTCTAGATCTCGGGACAAGATCCTCTTGTAGTGGTGGAGTGTTGTGATGCCCCGAGACCATTGCGCCAGGTGCCTTCCGATGTTTCGTTGTTGTTGCCTTGTCATTTGCTTGCATGTTGCATCTTGCCATGTCATCATCCGCATTGCATCATCATGTTTTCAAGACTTGCATCCGTCCCGGTCTCCTCATTCCGTCCGTTGTCCGTTCTGGGCCCAGACACACTTGCACGCGCCCGCGGCACGTCCGAAATATTATTTTATAAGTGGTCGGAAAATGTTCTCGGAATGGGTTGAAAGTTGGCAAGTAGTGTTGTTATGTTGTAGGTAGACCGCCTGCCAAGTTTCGTCGCATTCGGAGTTCGTTCTGATGCCCCAACGATTAACTATAGCGGCAGTATAGTCGGTCAAATGTCGGACGTTTCCGGTCTCCGGAAATAGTTGCCGGGTTGCTTTCCCCCTCTCTCTTCTCAGCCCACCACCACTTACCGTCAGGCCCTACCTAATCTCTCTCGTCAGCCCGCGGCCCTCCTCGCGCGTGCGTCCAAAAAGCTGTCACGGACCCGACCCGGGCAGTCGTCACCGTTGTGTCCGGATCATCCCCAAACGTCTACAAAACATCTCCATTGTTCTTTTTGGTCTCCCTAGCCTATTTATCCGGTACCGTCCGATTAAAATCGGAGGGACCAAATACCCCCCTAACCTAATCCCACCCGCTATATATATTAGTCTATCCGAAGACCAAATCCCTAATTTCTAGGGATCCTCCGCCGCCGCCACTCTCTTCCATCTCCCTCGGGATCCTTTTTCGGATCTGCTCCACCTCGTTTTATTCAGCCAACCAACCCGCATCGCTCGCCGATTTCTTCGTTCCTGAGGCCTCCAAATCACTCCTCGCCGGCAACCAGCGCCACCAGGCCGTGACCTACGCCCCTTCTCCTCTTTTCCTGCCTTCTCCTTCCTCCTCTGCTCTAATCCCTCTCTCTCTACTTCTCTTGCTCCCGCAGGAACCAAAGGAGTTCTGCCCCGACGCCATGGATGGGGGTCGCCGCTCCCTAACTCCGGCCTCGTGCGGGCTTGCCAAGCCCCAAGCCGCACAGGATCTGGAGGGGATCACCGTCGCCGCGCCTTTTCCCGACCTCCACGTCCTTCTCCAGCCCCGTTCACGTCGAAGGCCGTCGGCGTCGCTCGGGTTCAGCATGACCAGTTCGCCTGCATCACCTTGCTGCTGTCCCGGAGTCGTCGCGTTCCACCGCGCCCTTACCTCGGATCCAGCCAGTTTCCGTGCGCCCTCGCCCACACAAGTTCCTCGTCACGCCAGCCATCATCAAGTCCTGCCGTTGCTCTGCTTCTTAACGAGAACAGGACGAGGTGCCCGCGCGCCCGTTCAGCGCTCGCATTGACTTGGTATCGCTGGTCTACAGCGCCAAGGCCCAGCAATACCTTTTCTTTCGGCCTCTCCTCGCGGCCCAGTTCGGTGCTCCCACCGATCTGCTTCTTCCTCGGGCTATTGGCCCAGCGTGAGCAGTTCCCCCCAGCCCAGTTCGCCTCAGTTTCAGCCCATGGACATATTTTTTCCCTGAACGAATTTATCTTTTATTCCAGAGAACCCTGCTTTGCAGAAAAGTCCCTCAACATCATGCATTTTATAACTCAACAACCATGCACCGGATTAAATTAATTTATATATGTAACTTGTTTAAAATTATGTGTAGATCAATAATATGCCATTTTCATCTATGTTTAAAATGTTGTTTGTTTAAACTTGCTTAAATAACTTGCTAAGACGGTTTAATTCATAACTATTTAACCGTAACTCGGTTTGTAACAAACTTTATATGTAAATGGGGTAGAAAAATGCCTAGTTTAACATGGTGGCATCACTTTGCATGTTTAACAACTCTAAAATTGTGTTTAGGGCAGAACAGTACCAAACCTAAAATATGCATATGGGGATTTACCGGAATTGTTGTTCGTTGCTTCCGGCCTCATTTAAACTTGACTAGATAGATAGTTTTACTTTGCTTCACCTCTTGCCATGCTAACAACATTTAATATTGTTGGGTACATAAATGAGATCGAACTAAATAATTGTTGTGGTGTTCCATCAATATGCATCCCGTTGCATATTGAGCTCCACTTAATTTGTAGGGTTGCTTGTGCATTTTGCCATGTGATGCCTCTTTAAACTGGACATGCATCATACTTGATTGTGCATCATGCCATGTTTATGTGGTGGTTGTTTTACTATGTTGTTTGCTTATTTCCGGTGTTGCTTCTTCGGATTGGTTCCGTTAACGTCGTGTGTGTGAGGATCCGGTCGACTACGTCCGTTTGACTTCTTCATGGACTCGTTCTTCTTCCTTGCGGGATCTCAGGCAAGATGATCATACCCTTGAAATCACTTCTATCTTTGCTTGCTAGTTGCTCGCTCTTTTGCTATGCCTATGCTGCAATACCTACCACTTGCTTATCATGCCTCCTATATTGTTGAACCAAGCCCCTAACCCACCTTGTCCTAGCAAACCGTTGTTTGGCTATGTTACCGCTTTGCTCAGCCCCTCTTATAGCGTTGTTAGTTGCAGGTGAAGATTGAAGTTTGTTCCTTGTTGGAACATGGAGATGTTGTTCCTTTGTTGGAACATGTTTACTTGTTGGGATATCACAATATATCTTATTTAATTAATGCACCTATATACTTGGTAAAGGGTTGAAGGCTCGGCCTTATGCCTGGTGTTTTGTTCCACTCTTGCCGCCCTAGTTTCCATCATATCGGTGTTATGTTTCCGGATTTTGCGTTCCTTACGCGGTTGGGTAATAATGGGAACCCCTTGACAGTTCGCCTTGAATAAAACTCCTCTAGCAATGCCCAGCCTTGGTTTTACCATTTGCACTAACAACCCACCACCTTCCCTTGGGTTCTGCAGACTCAAGGGTCATCTTTATTCTAACCCCCCCTCCCAGGCCAGTGCTCCTCTGAGTGTTGGTCCGACCGAGCAGATTGCGGGGCCACCTCGGGGCAACTTGAGGTTTGGTTTTACTCGTAAGATGTCTCATCTGAGTGTGCCCTGAGAACGAGATATGTGCAGCTCCTATCGGGATTTGTCGGCACATTCATGCGGTGTTGCTGGATTTGTTTTAACTTGTCGAAGTGTCTTGTAGAACCGGGATACCGAGTCTGATCGAAATGTCTCGGGAGAAGGTATATCCTTCGTTGACCGTGAGAGCTTGTCGTGGGCTAAGTTGGGACACTCCTGCAGGGTTATGAACTTTCGAAAGCCGTGCCCGCGGTTATGGGCAGATGGGAATTTGTTAATGTCCGGCTGTAGAAAACCCGAAGTTGACCTTAATTAAAATGCATCAACCGCGTGTGTAACCGAGATGGTCTCTTTCCGGCGGAGTCCGGGAAGTGAACACGGTGTTGGAGTTATGCTTGACGTAGGTTGTTCTAGGATCACCTCTTGATCATAGTTTCACGATCGTGCTTTGCCTTCTCTTCTCGCTCTCATTTGCGTATGTTTTAGCCACCATATATGCTAGTCGCTTGCTCCAACTCCACCTCATATCTTTTACCCTTCCTATAAGCTTAAATAGTCTTGATCGCGCGGGTGTGAGATTGCTGAGTCCCTGTGACTCAAAGATACTTCCAAAACCAGTTTGCAGGTGCCGATGTTACCGAGCAGGTGACGCAACCAAGCTCAAGGAGGAGCTCGTTGAAGATCTTGTCCTTTGTGTCGTTTCGTTCCAGTAGATCAGTAGTGGAGCCCAGTTGGGGTCGATCGGGGATCTGTGTAGCATTTGGGGTAGTCTTCTTTTATTTTGGTTCCGTAGACGGACCTTGATTGTATCTGGTCGATGTAATGCTTTATTCATGTATTGTGTGAAGTGGCGATTGTAAGCCAAGTATGTATATTTTCCCTTATGTATTACATGGGTTGTGTGAAGATTACCTCACTTGCGACATTGCTTTCAATGCGGTTATGCCTCTAAGTCGTGCTTCGACACGTGGGAGATATAGCCGCATCGAGGGCATTACAAATAATACAAACATACCAAAGATTGATATACATTGATTTCTACTTTGCGGTTATGGTATTAGTCTTATAAAAATACATGAGTTGGAGTACGGAATGGAGCAGAGACCAATTTCTCTTTCAAGGTGTTGAAAGCGATGTCACATTCCGGAGACCAAACGTACTTGACGTGCTTCTGGAGAAGATTTGAGAGAGGCTTCGCGATCTTAGAAAAGTTTTCAACGAATCTTCGATAGTAGATTGTGAGACCGAGGAAGCTACGGAGTTGCTTCACGTTCTAAGGTGGTTCCCAATTCACAATTGCAGACACCTTCTCAGGATTCACCGCAATGCCCTTGGCAGAGATGATATGACCAAGATAAAGAACCTCATCGAGCCAAAATTCACACTTGGAGAACTTGGCGTAGAACTTGTGTTCCCTCAGCTTATCGAGTACCAAACGCAAGTGCTTGGCATGATCTTCCTTGTTCTTCGAAAAGACCAGAATGTCGTCAAGATAGACCAAAACAAAGTCATTGGTGTAGGCGTTGAAGATGAAGTTCATCATGCGAGAGAAAGTCGGAGGAGCATTGACGAGGCCAAAAGACATGACAGTGTATTCATATGAACCAAAGCTTGTCCTGAAAGCCGTCTTGGGAATATCTTGCTCACGGATTTGAATCTGGTGATAACCCATACGGAGATCAAGCTTGGAGAATACTTGGGCACCTTTGAGTTGTTCGAACAGCTCGTTGATGTTGGGAAGTGGGTATTTGTTCTTGATGGTCTTCTTGTTCAATGGATGGTAATCAACACAAAGTCGGTCCGTTCCATCCTTCTTCTTCACAAAAAGAACACCACAACCCCACGGAGAAGAAATAGGTCGGATGAGACCCATTCTCTCTTGAATATCGAGTTGCTTCTTCAGCTCCTTCAACTCTTCAGGTCCGAGCTTGTAAGGACGCTTGCACACAGGTTCCGTGCCAGGCTCAAGATCGATGACGAATTCCACTGGCCGGTGCGGAGGCATTCCTGGAAGCTCTTCTGGAAAGACGTCTTGATATTCGCAAACAACTAGGATTTGCAAGATAGCATCCAGTTCACCCTTCTCATTGAGAGAGAACAGACGGATGGTATCATCACGAGCGACAAAGACAATTACATCCTCAGACAATGAGTCAATTGAATCTGCCTGGCTACACAATCAAGCTGAGCCTTGTGCTTAGAAAGCAATCCATTCCGAGAATAAGATCAATGTCCGAGTCACCAAGAACCATTGGGGAAGAAAGGAACTTGTAGTCGCCCAAGGTGATAGTAACATCTGGCACCTCCATACTTGCACTCAAACGTTTGCCAGGAGAAACGATATCCATTCGTTTACCCAAATGAGAAGAAACGAATTCATGCTTGGTAAAAAAATGGCTTTGACATGAAACAATGCGATGCACCAGTGTCAAAAAGAACTGTTGCAGGAATATCACTAACAGGAAGGTTACCCATGATGACATCTGACGAGTCCTCTGCCTGAGCTGCATTCATCAAGTTGACCTTGGCGTGCTTGGGATTATGCTTGACCACAGCTATACTTGCCGATCTCACAGGAGGAGGAGGAGGGAGACGCCTCTGATTGAAGCATTTGTTGGCATAGTGGCCCTTCTGTTGGCACTTGTTGCACGTGACCTCTGAAAGCGGGCGGTGATACGGAGCACTCGATATTGGAGCTTGATACAAAGTCTTGTTCTGAAAGCCAGGGTTCGGTGGGTGGGAAGATCCACTGCCAGCTTTGCTCTTCTGCTGATACGGCTGACGGAACGGAGGAGGAGGAAGCCAATACTTCTGCTGCTTGGCCACTTGAGTAGAGGAAGAAGGAGTAGCATCTCTGACTCGCTTCATGGAAGCATCACACCTCAGTTGAGCGGCCTCTTGCTTCAATGCCATGTTGTAGAACTCATCGTACCTCAAGGGCTCAAAGAGAACAAGAGCTAGCTGAATTTCTTCTCTGAGACCATCCCTGAACTGGTATATCATGCTCTTCTCGTCAGGGACGTCCTTCTTAGCAAAGCGGACGAGCTTCTGGAACAACTTGTTGTAGTCATAGACAGACAAAGAGCCTTGCTTCAGGTTGCGGAATTCCTCACGCTTGCTTTCAACCACGCTCTGAGGGATATGATGAGCTTTGAAGTCTTGACGGAATTCATCCCAGGTAATCACACGGCCTCCTCTGGAATTCTTGTACTGCTGGAACCATTCCGCAGCTTGGTCTTTGAGTTGGAAGGAAGTGAACTTGACAAAGTCCTCAGGCCTGATGTTACTGCACTCAACCAGTTCCTTGCTAACGGGCCAAAGACTTTCAACAATTGTGTTGAGGCAACTGATGCTAACGATTGGCTCGTGGATCTGGTCCGCCGCCTCCGCCGACCAACCCCACGCTGCCACGTGGCGGGTACGCGCCCACATCGCCGACTCCCGCACCGCCGGCCCGCAGGCCCGTGCGGGGCCCTCCCGGCCCACGTCGCCCCGCCGCCTCATGCCCACAAGCCGCCGCCGCCCTCCTCTTGTCCGGCCGCCCGACGTGCCCGGCGTCGCCGCGCGCCATTGCCGTCCTCGCCGCTCCGGCGAGACACCGCCGCCCGCCGCCACCATCGCTCCGCCGCCCTCTTTGCCGGCGTCCCTCACCGTCGCCTCCTCCCGGCGACCCCGACCTCGCCTCCGGCCAGATCCGGCCACGGGAGGGCCGGATCCGGCGACCCCGACCTCGCCAGCCGCTGTCTTCGTCTTCTCCGACGGGATCCGCCACCGCCTCGTTTTGCGTGCCCGGGTCAACCCTAATCCGCGAGGTGGTGATTTTCTTCTAAGTCCCCGATTCCCAGATCCATATGCCCATGTTCATCATGTCGTAACTTTGCATCCGTAGCTCCATTTTGGGCATATAGCATATCAAAATGTTCACCTCAGAGAGTACATCATTTCATCTCATTGCATCATTTTCATTTGAGTTCATCTTGATGCCCTAAATGCGGTTGGAAGAGTGCTATTTGAGATAATTGTCAGATCTGCTGCTCTATTTAGATATTTGTCATTTTTGCCATGATTATTGTGTGCATGATATGCCTCTGAGCTCTACATGTGTTTTGTTATATGTTTTGCCATCTATCCAGAGGTGCAACCCATGTATTTTTGTGATGTGTGTGGTGACTAGCACAAGCTTGCAAAGTGGAGCATTCGTTAATGCTGATTTCAGGGACTTAGCAATTCCACTAAGTCCTTGATCTGTTTATCTCAATATGCCATATGTTCATGTTCTTTCCTAGTGATCCGTACCTCTTTTGAGGATGATCAGTAAGGATGTTTTGTTAATCTTGTAGTGCTTTATCCATCCATGTCTTTGTTTGCAATTTTGGAGCACCCTACCTTGAGTCAATCGAGCTCTACTTTTGTCATTTCGTGAATCTGGAAAGATTGTCTACTTGTTAGCGATTTTGTCGAGGATGTTGTAGTTGATCCATGCATGCTATGTTATTGTTCTTGTCATAACTAGCTTATATAATGTGTATTATTGATGTGTGTATGCTTAGATTGTCATGACTTGCTCTCTAGTGTTATTCCTAGTTCCAAACATGTTCGGAAAGTCAAAGTTCCTTTGAAGATTACAGTGTTTATGTGGTTTGTGCGTAAACAAGTAATTTTAACAAAGGATAAATTGGTTAAGCACAACTGGACAGGATCTACTAGGTGTAGTTTTTGTGATCGGGACGAGACTATCAAGCACCTCTTTTTTGATTGCCCATTGGCAAGAGTTTTGTGGTGCACTGTGCAAATTGCCTTTAACATTACTCCTCCGAATTCAGTCAATACGTTATTCGGAACGTGGCTTGTTGGGATAGAGTTCGAAACAGCTAGACACATTCGTGTAGGAGTATGCGCGTTGTTATGGGCAATTTGGAACTGCAGAAATGATTTGGCTTTTAACAGAACAACAACTATTCATTTTTTGCAGGTATTATTCCGGGCTACTGCGCTGATCCGTATGTGGTCCTTACTCACTCCGACGGAGGCTAGGGAGCGTTTGGTTACTGGATCTGTCCGGTGGGAGATAGTAGCGCGGGATATCTTCAATCGGTTTGGATGACAGTCATGTAATAGGATAGGCGATTATTTTACCCGGTTGTGGCTTTTTGGGCCTTTTGTTCTTGGCGATGTGGCTCTGTGTGAGCTTGCCGTTTTATTTTGTTTCCAGACATTAAGACTTTGTTGAACCTTTTTTATTAATAATTGTGGCCGTATGCATCGTTCTGATGTAGAGGCCGGGGAGTTCCCCCTTTTCAAAAAAAAAGAGAGCAATACTACAGTTTTTAGCAACAGAGATCAACCACGTTCTGTGAGGGAACATGTTCTAGCTAGTACATTATATTTGTGGAGTTAAGCACATGGAAGAGTGCTGATGCTGTGTGTTTCAAAGGTTTGGTGAGAGTATAAGCTTTGTAATGTTGGTGTCAGTGTGGGAGTTTACCGGAAGCATTGTTTGCAGTGTCATCGGAGTCTTTTAACTATATTTATATCTTCTACAGAAAATACGGTACACCATTCTCATACTCTCGAAAAGAATCATGAAACTAAAGGTGAAGACCTGATAATTTGCAAGCGTGATTTGACTCTTGTGTACTTGTGTTCTTTCACACAAAATTGGTACTATTTGTTTATGAGCATGAAACTAAAGGTGAAGACCTAGTTCCGTTTTGAAATCCACTATTTTTTATGGGCACGATTATGTAACCGCTACAAGCCTACAAACTGTCAAAAAAAATTCAGCATTTCTTTCCAAGCCGCACAGGCAGGATGCATGCATATGGTGACACTAGCTATAACTGATGCTAGTATCGGCTTAACAATAAAAAATGTGAAGGAGCTTAGCATGCCCGATCCACCTCACTATCTATATATACGCTGAGAGCTTCCAGGAGTAGTGATTACCCAATGGCTAGAAGTACTCGCGATTTCTGTTCGGTTCACTGGGATGTTAGAGGAAACCAAAAGCATGTTACCACTCTGTTCATATATTACTGGAGAGCACACCACCGCAATGGCTCCGATTATTGACAAGGCATTTATGCTCCAAAACTACATGTGCGGCGGATGAGTGACCAGAATGAAGTCCATGGGGATATAACCTGCACCCATGGCAATGAGTCGTTCCACAGAATCGTCAGCATGGCTATGCTTTGTAAGTAAATGGCATCTAGGATCAGTTCAACCTCTATGGAAAGAACGTTCTTGTTGTCTCCGCCGCTTTTTTTTTGAATGATTTACTTTGGTACACTTTGTGTGTTGTCAAGACATAATCTAATTAATTATGTCCGCGCCACAGCCTTCTACTACCTTATACAATATATATTTTCTAACTCGATGCATCTTCCGAGCACGATGTCGGTCCTAATGGAAAATAATTCTAAGCCATTGATTTTAGAGGTAAGCCATTCTAGATGCCGCTTAGATACATGTACAATCTATCAGTGGCGGTGCCAGGATTAAAACCTTATGATGTCAAACTTGTCTAATGAAGATTTTTCTAGACAGCGTAAACATGAAAATTGTACATTTATTTATTTATTGCGTAGCCCTTGTGATCATTGATATTGTATGCATAATAACATCCGTGAGAGAAGAAAATATCTAAAATTCTAATTCTTAATAAAAACCATCTCTTACACTATAATCCTACTATTGCTCGTGACTCGTGGGAGAAGAAAATTGAAAGAGGCCTAGAGGCTAGAGAAGGAAGATAATGTACTGAAAAAATTGAACTTACAAATGTATGGAGAACATCCTGGTGTTTGATTAGTGCTGGCAGCAATATTGAATTATTTGATCAATTCAGTCTGCATCAATCGATGCCCATGGATAACGGATGGTGCATCGCTCGAGGATCGCCGTACGGTGCGTCGGCGTCGCTCGTGGCCGCGGATTGCCAGGGGTAACCGTGCCTCATGGGTCACGGCCTCACGCCCTGACCAAAGATCGCGGGCGGACGATAGGAGGAGGTTGTGGCTCATGGCGGTTGGCCATGGTCTGGTGAGACGCTGAGACATACACGATCGATAAGAACTAGAAGTTGGAAAGCCTGAGAAGTTTAAGGCGAAATGTACGTGATTCCTTTTGGGATATTTGCCGATCCAGTACAACCAGAGGGCCGAGGTAGTTTATTCTGTTTTTTTTGTTATATAGGGAAAGGTTGTTTTGCTATGGCCCAGCTAATTGTTATGCCAAACAAATCCTAGATAGATATGCACGTAGCGGGGGTCATGGACTCACGAAAATCCTGTGTAGTCGCCTGACTACACAGCTCTAACGTGGCTTCGCCACTGCAATCTATGACCCAGACGATTGAATTTTGTGCCATGCCTGTTTCCAGAAATGAAAAATATGTATGGCATATGTATTAAAGAAAAAAGTTTATTTTTGAAATAGAAGATGCAGCGTTCACACGGAAGCGAAGGGAAACCTGGTGGCCGTTGGCTTCGCAGATACGCCACACATGTAGAGTAGAGATGACTTGGCCTCCTGTCTCGTGCTGCCGCAGTGTAGTATTAATCGAGCTCCTTCTCCTTGTCTCCCCCTTCCCCTCCGCCTCTACCATGCTCCCCTCGCCATCTTCCCCAGCGCCGCAGTTCCCTCTCCGGTCGCATGACGACCTCACCTCCCCCATCCTCTGCCCCACACCCTGGCCCGCGTCTTCATCCATCTCCGGCCGCCATGGTGGAGGTGTGCTTTCTCAGATCCAGGCACTGCATCGAGGCTCCTCCGTCCACCGCGCACTGCCGCTGATCACCAACCCCCCTCAGAAAATGGCACTATCGGAATGTGATTGAAGTGGCGGCCTACCTTTATTCCCTACCCCACGGACCGGTGAACAGTACAAGGTACGTGCTCTGCCTGCTCTCTATACTCTTTTTTTTTCATAATCTTCAAAATACCTTACAGGAAAGATCCCGATTTTCGTGGTCCGGACCATGTTTTTAGCCGCGTTGCAGACTATGTTATCAATTTCACTTGAAATGTATTAGAGAGCGATGTTTTAAGCCCAACTTACACTATGCACTATTCAGTCTCAAATGGTTGTGAAGAAAGCCTTGCATGGACAAATAATACGCATCGACCCGCAGCCTCTCCGTGTCCTTGCACCCATCAAAGTCATCTCACCTTGTGATGCCTCGCACAATGCCATTCCTGCCTCCCGGCAATGAAAGAAGGATAGAAAGATCACAGAGAAACAAAAGACTTGATTTCATTGGCCGATCTCTTGCTAGCTATAGGAGCAATGAATATACTGTAGTTGTATACACCTTCATTGTGTTAGATGAAATCCTCAATCACGCAGGTCACGTGAATTTCATTCATCCATGATGGCATCGTCAAGGCCACAAAATTCTCGGTTTTTCACCGGGTCAGAGCATCTCCAACCACAATAGGCAAATTTGGACCCCCATTTGTCCGTGGACAGCACAAGGTCGATCCTTATTTGTCCTGGTGCCCTCCATCTCTTGAACCGCAAGTCCATACAAAACCTTGCATGTAGATTGTACATAGGCCATTCGACATAAGAAATTCAATAAACATATATAGTTCAGACATATGACATAGTTAAACGCAGGAACATTCTAGCATACTACATTTGTTGTATCTAATTCATACATAAAACTAGACAAAAAATATTCCCCGTGAGAGGAGTGCTCGGGCACCCCCGCGCCGGAGCCATAGTCCTAGTGGTTGTTGGCAGCGGAGGTGAATTAATGACATTTCATCATGGGAGTCCTCACTATTGGCCTTCCCGAACATTTGCCAACGCTCTACATCACTGAGACTAGCCACAGTGGGAGTAATTTCAACAGTAACATCTAGTTCAACTCAGCAAATTTGTTTATGTGGCAATTAGTTAATGAAGAGAGAGATAGTTGTAATAACTTAGCTAGTTACTGTAATATCACATGTTCCAATGCAATATGAGTCTATAACCTAATAAATGAATCTTTGCATGTTATCATACTTAAGTTACTACCCACTATGAAGGTAGTAACATAGTCTAGAAATATATGTATGTTACTAGTGTATGTTACTCCCTCCGTTTTTATTTACTCCGCATATTAGCTTTGGTCAAAGTCAAACTGTATAAACTTTGACAAAGTTTGTAGACAAAAATATTAACATATACAATAAAAAATCAACACCATTAGATTCATTATCAAATGTACTTCCACATAGTATAAATTTGTTATGGTAAATATTTATATTTTCTTCTATAAACTTGGTTAAACTTTAAAAAGTTTGATTTCAGTCAACTCTAATATGCGAAGTAAATAAAAACAGAGGGAGTACAATCCATTGTGGCTAGTCTGATGAGCAACTCGCGGCGGTTCCCCGCCACCACGCGCTGGTCCTCGAGGGACCTAGGGATGGCACCGTCTCGGTGATGACGTCGAGGTTGTCGGCTGCTCAGCTATATGCAGTTGGGAGTTCACATCATCGTCACACATGTTGCTCCATTTGAAGTTGCCTTTTTCTTTTCTTTTGCGGGGAAGTGTTGAGCCTTGGCGCTGCGTTGTGCATGAATGGGACGGGCCAGGAACGGGAATTCAGACGTGAAACAGGGAAAATGTCAAAAATTATTATTTTTGCGGAAGCCAAGGGAAACCTAGTGCCCGTTGGGTTCGGAGATACGCCACACGTAGTAGAGCTGAGTTGGCGTGTCTCGCGCTGCGGCCTGGAGCTCACAATCTTCAAAATACCTGGTTACTGCAAATATCTCGATTTTTGGCGATCAGAACCATGTTTTAAGTGTTCGACTGCACGCATCCTCCAGTCATCAGGTGGCTGAACCACCTTACCAGGTCTGATGCTGGGCTAAACGGCCAGCCCCCCTCTCTCGCTCAACGTGCGCCTGCACGTCCTGCATGCTAGGCATGCCGATCCAACCTCTCACCCCACCTCTCTGTACTCTACTGATGTACCTTATATAAGCCCATCGAGGCCATGTAATACAACGTGTGAGAGTAATACAATCCAACTTGGTATCAGACGCATCTTCCGATCCACCTCTCTCGCTTCCGCCATGAACCGCCTTCTCCGTCGCTCTCGCTCCGCCGACTTCGACTCGCCGGCAGCACCTACACGACCCTTCGCCGCGGTTCCCCTGACCGCTGCATCCCCTGCGGCCGTCCACGCTCCTGCCGCGGCCGCCCATGCTTCGATCGCGGCCATCCCCAACCCAGCCGCGGTCCTCGCGGCCCGTCCAGCCCGGCTCATGCCGGACGTCGTCCGCGGCAAGGAGCCCGTCCCCGAGGCCGCTCCCTCTTCCTCGACCACTGTGGCTCACGGGGCCCACCTCGCCGTGGCCCCGACGCCACCCACGGCCCCTCCCGTGGGCTCCCTTCGACTCGCGGGCAGCGTCCCGGTCTCCCACGGCGCCATGATCCCGCGCCTCTCCACGCCCGACGCCGGCTCTTCCTTCGCTCCCGCCGGCCTGCCGTCTTCGATCGCGCATCACTTCCAGTCCAAACTGGACTTAGAGTCCTGTAACTACACAAAGTGGCGTCATCTCTTTTATGTCATCTGTTGTAAACACAACGTGCAGCATCATCTCGACGAGGCTGCCGTCCCGCTGCATGAGAGCGCCGTCTGGCGCAATGATGACCTAACCATAGTCCTGTGGTTCTATGGGGTCGTCGCCGACGAGCTGATGGACGTCGCCGCTTCCCCGGCAAGCACCGCCTTCGACATCTGGTCCTAGCTGCACCTGATCTTCCGCGACAACCAAGCAGGTTGCGCCGTCATCCTCAGCGCCGAGTTCCACAACTTGGTGCAGGGGGATCTCACGGTCGCCGAGTACCGTCGGCGCCTCCGGACCCTCGCCACCGAGCTCTCTGAGGTCGGCGAGCGCGTCACCGACCAGACCCTGACCCTGCAGCTGATCCGTGGGCTGAACAGCAAGTTCCACGTCATGGCGACTCTCCTTCCGATGCAGTCACCCTTCCCCACGTTCGCGCAGGCGCGCTCGCGTCTCCTCATGGAAGAAATCTCGGCCAACGAACGCGCTCGCCTCGAGGGGCGCCCCGAGGTCACCGCCACGGCGCTCACCATCGGCACCGCCGGCGCCGGCTCCCCCGCCGATCGCCCCGGACCTGGCTCCTCCATCGACCGGGCTTCGCACGACAAGGGCGAGGGCGCAGCGTCCTCCGGCACCGATACCCACGCGCGCGGGCGTGGGCATGGGCGCGGCCGCGGCCGCGGTCGTGGACGCGGCTCCCCTACCGCGGGCAGCTCCTCGACTGGGCGCGGCACCGTCCCCCACGCTGCTGGCTCGCCGCTCTCTGGGTTCTTCGCCCCCTACGGCACGCTCCTGCCTGGGCCGTCTCCGCCTCGTCCCGCCTGGGTGGCGCCCAACGCCGCGGGGGTGCTGGGGCCACGCCCTCCGCCTCCTCATCAGGCGTACCCGATGGCTACCGCGCCGGCGGCCGGCGGCCCCACATGGGGGCAGTACCACCAGCTCTACGCCGCGCTTCAGAACCTGTCCCTGCAGCACTATGGCGGCGGCCAGGAGTGGTTCTTGGACACCGGGGCTTCTTCTCACGTGACTGGTATGACATCCACTCTCTCCAAGTTTTCTTCCCCATCGTTGCATCATTCTTCTGGAATAGTTGTTGGTGACGGATCACGTTTACCTATTACTGCTGTTGGTTCCACTTCCGTTTCATCTTTCTCACTTAACGACGTCTTAGTGTCACCTACTATCATCAAAAATCTAATTTCCGTCCATCGTTTCACCGTTGATAACCATTGCAGTATAGAATTTGACCCGTTCGGTTTTTCCGTGAAGGACCTAGCCACTGGCAAGATCATCCTGAGATCCAATAGTCACGGGGACTTGTATCCTTTCTTCACCAACACCGGCGTCCAAGCTCTCCTCACGGTCGTTGGCGGCGACGTGTGGCACCAGCGATTGGGGCATCCTAGCAATAAGACTGTTTCCATTTTATCTCGCACTTTTCTTCCAACATGTAATAATGGTGTGTCTAAGACTTCTGTTTGTACGGCATGCCAATTAGGCAAGTAGCCACGGCTGCCTTTTCCCAATTCCACTTCTGCTACTAGTGCGCATTTCAACTCATACACTGTGATTTGTGGACTTCCCCCACTTGTAGTTGTTCTGGTTTTCAATATTATTTAGTGATTCTTGACGACTACTCTCACTACTCTTGGACTTTCCCTTTGCGCCACAAGTCCGACACCGTTGACGTTATTCACCGCTTTCACGCTTACGTACTTACTCAGTTCCACGTTGCCATCCAGTGCCTGCAGTGTGATAACGGAGGAGAATTCCTCACCACCTCTCTTCGCGACCTTTTCTCTCGGTATGGCGCCTCCCTTCTCCTCTCCTGCCCCCACACCTCGCCCCAAAATGGTAAGGCCAAGCGCCTTATCCGCACTACAAACGACATCCTACGAGTGCTCCTCATCCATGCCTACCTCCCGCCACCATTCTGGGTAGAAGCTCTTCACACCGCCACATATATACTCAACCGCCGCCCATGCTCATCCATCGCCTCTGAGACACCTTTTTTTCGCCTTCTAGGTAAACACCCCACTTATGACCATATGCGCGTGTTCGGCTGCCTCTGCTTCCCAAACACCATCGCCACCAGCCCGCACAAACTCTACCCGCGCTCCACTCGCCGCGTCTTCCTCGGCTACCCCTTAGAGCACAAGGGCTATCGGTGCTTAGACCTCACTACCTGCAAGGTCATCATCTCTCATCACGTCACATTCAACGAAACAATTTTTCCCTACTCATCTGGCGACACGCCACCACAACGCACTCGTACGACCACAGAAAATCCGGGCCTCGGGATCCCCCCTGAACTCTGCGCACCTACCTCGTACCTGCCTCGTCAGGGCCCCGCCTCGGTCTCTCCGCCCCCCGCTGATGAAGCTATGTACCTAGGGTAGGGTCATGGACCTGTCCCAGTTGCCCTACCCAAGGACATCTCAAGAATAAATCACCTTTCAATCGACTTGGAGGTGTTTCACTCGACAGACTCGAAGACACTCGACCAAGAAGCAATCACTCGACCAAGGTCCAATCACTCGACGGCCAGGAGACCTAAAGGCACTCCGCACGCTAAAGGTCGGTTATTAAGTAGCTTTTATGGTCATCATAGCACTTTATTAGGGGCGTTACCAGTAACGCCCGACCTTAATGTATTTAAAACCCTGCACAACTGAGGGCCGAAGGGGTCCGGCAAACTCTATATAAGCCACCCCCCTCCTCAGTGTAAAGGGTTCGCACCCCTGTAATTCATACACGCATAATCCAGTCGACCGCCTCCGGGCTCCGAGACGTAGTGCTATTACTTCCTCCGAGAAGGGCCTGAACTCGTAAACCTCGTGTGCTTACAACTTCTCCATAGCTAAGATCTTGCCTCTCCATTCTTACCCTCCTACATTACTGTCAGACTTAGAACCACGACAGTTGGCGCCCACCTTGGGGCCGGTGTTTTAGCGATTTGTTGGAGGAGTTGCGATCTTTTCCGATCCAAATCATCATGGTTTCTGGCAGAGTTTTGGTGGAGGGCCGCGAGATCCGTCTCGGTGCGCTCACGTTCATCGCCGACGACTCCGCTTGGCTTCAGGAGGCTCCGCTCGACGTGGACGCACTCCCTGTCCGCAGGGCAACGCACTTTAGCGCGTGCGTCCGCGACGTTCTCTTGCGGCAACCGTTGACCCCCTACCGGTCGGCTCCTGTGTTGTCCTCCTTCCCTGTTTCCCGTCGGCGCAAGCGTTCTGGTCGGTCGAGACTTCAGCGGTGGGTAAGACACACGATGGCACTCCAGTCGACCACCCATCAAGTCGCGACGATCGAGCCCGACGAATCCCTCGACGGCCTGTTCGATCTGTCGACTGGCTCCACAGAGACCGCATCCGAGTGCAACAGCAGTGATCTGGCGGCAGAGGTTCTGATGGTCGATGGACCACCCAGTCCTCCCGGTTTTCCCCGCACCAACGAAGGCGCAGGTGGAGGCGACCCGTCGCGTCCCCATGAGGAATATCTCCCCGAGCCTCTCACGTCGCTGCAGAGAGAAGAACTTCGTCGCCGGAACATGGATGCACTGCACACTCCTATCGTTGGAGAAACCCCTGAGGCTCGTGCTTTGGAGGACGCGCGCCTGGCAAACTTGGCCGAGCGCACTCGACTGGAGAACCTCCAGCGAGCACTCGACGAGCGTGCGTGACAACGGATTCTAGAATCCAGTCGACGTCAGCTCTTTCCGCCCCCGCAGGTATATCGAACTCCGATTCAGAATTTAGCAGCTGCAGCCCGTATAGCAGAGTCGATTCAGCCTTCCCAGTCGGAGGCTGCCAGAGGCTTGCTGCAGATCAGAGCGTTACTCCGGGCAGCAGGAGACCAGAATTCCGCTGTTTCTTAGTCGTGGAACATGATTCATAGCAGATCCGTTGCTGCAGACATAGTCCAGTCGGCTCATAGCCCAAGATCGCCCCCGAGGCGTGAGGGACGTGGAGACCGGCGTAATCAGTACGGGAACCGTGAGCAATATGATCACCGATCGATCGTGACGATCGACGTCGAGTGCCCACCCCTCCCCTGAGGAGCGGGTCGTATGCGCCTCGACAACACGATGACATGCGCCTTCATAGTGTTAGGCGAAGGATTCCGGTCGACCCCAGGGAGCCAGACTTTGATGCGAGATCCATTCTCGTTCAAGGTTTGGTCGATAGGAACAGAGCTCACCGAGAAGGTCACGACAGAGATGCACCTACCAACAGCAGAGTACATGTTTCAGGGCCAGAGTGCTTTAGTAGAGCCATCAGGGCCGTTGTGATTCCTCCCAACTTCAGGTTGGCGACTGGAGTCAGTAAGTTCACTGGTGAGTCCAAGCCCGATACTTGGCTTGAAGACTACCGAGTGGCCGTCCAGATTGGCGGCGGCAATGATAAAGTGGCCATGAAGCACCTGCCTCTCATGTTGGAGGGCTCGGCCAGAGCGTGGCTGAACCAGTTGGCACCCAGCAACATTTACACTTGGGAAGATCTCGCCCGAGCGTTTGTCACCACATTTGAAGGAACATGCAAGCGACCGACAGGGCTGACGGAACTGCGGTCTTGCGTGCAGAAGCCGAATGAAACTTTGAGGGATTACATCCAGAGATGGATCACGTTACATCACACGGTAGAAAATGTGTCTGACCACCAAGCAGTCTGTGCCTTCAAAGAAGGCGTCAAGTACAGAGAACTTAATCTGAAATTCGGTTGAACCGGAGATATGACTCTGAATCAGATGATGGAGATTGCCACCAAGTACGCTAATGGTGAAGATGAGGATCGGCTCAGGAGTGGCAAGCTCAAGCCAGTCGTTCAAGAAACCGGAGGAAATTCCAATCGGAAACAGAAGCGGAAAGCCGAGCCAGCTGCTCCTGGGGAAGCCTTGGCTGTAACTCAAGGAAAGTTTAAGGGGAAACCCAAAGGACCTTGGAACCCCAAGAAAGTTAAAGACCAGGACGGAAATAATGTGTTGGATTTGCCATGTCACATCCACACCAAGAAAGATGAAGAGGGTAATTTCATTTACCCGAAACATACCACTCGACAGTGTCGACTCTTGATCCAGAAGTTCCAGGGCAAGCAGCCCAAAGATAAGGAAAAGGAGTCAGACAAAGTTGAAGACAAGGAAGATAGTGATGATGGATACCCCCAGGTCAATTCCACCCTGATGATTTTTGCCGATGTTGAAAGCAAAAGTCGACTGAAAGTTATCAACCGAGAGGTGAATATGGTTGCTCCGGCGACACCTAGTTATCTGAAGTGGTCTCAGACTGCCATCACACTCGACCGGTCCGATCACCCAACACACATTGCCACCCCTGGGAGGCAAGCTTTGGTGGTCGACCCAGTTGTTGAAGGCACTCGACTGACCAAAGTCTTGATGGATGGTGGAAATGGTTTGAACATACTATATCCTGAGGTGTTGAAAGGGATGGGCATTCCGATGTCCACACTCAGTACCAGCAACATGAGTTTCCATGAAGTCATTCCTGGGAAAAAGGCTGAATCACTCGGCCAGATTGCTCTTGATGTGGTTTTCGGTGATTCCAGGAATTACCGCAAAGAAAAGTTGACGTTTGAAGTTGTAGACTTCCAGAGTGCCCATCACGCTATTTTGGGCAGGCCGGCTTATGCACGCTTCATGGCCCAGCCATGTTATGTGTATCTCAAATTGAAGATGCCTGGCCCCAAAGGTGTGATCACTGTTACGGGCAATCGGAAGAAAGCAGAAGAATGTTTTCAGAAAGGTTCAAAGATCGTTGATGCTCAGATGGCAGTGGTGGAGCTGCAGGAATACCAGAAGACTGCAGACCCGAGTGATTTGTTGTGAGCCAAGAAGCCCGCTACAGAATCAGCTTTTCAGTACTGGCAAAACGAAGACAGCTCACATCCACCCGACTGATCCCAGCGCTTCTCCGACTCATATCTCAACAACACTCGACTCCAAATAGGAAGAAGCGCTCATCCAGTTCCTCCGTGAGAACTGGGACATTTTCGCATGGAAGCCTTCTGACATGCCGGGTGTTCCCAGGGAGCTGGCTGAGCACCGCCTAAGAGTCGACTCAAAAGTAAAACCTATCAAAGAACATCTCCGACGGTCCACCGTCCAGAAGAGAAAGGCTATTCGCGAAGAGGTGGCTCGGCTCTTAGCAGCCGAGTTCATCTGAGAAATCTATCACTCCGAGTGGCTCGCCAACATTGTCATGGTCCCCAAGAAGGACAAGTCACTTCGCATGTGCATTTACCTTAAACATATCAATCAGGCCTGCCCGAAAGATCATTTTCCTCTCCCCCGCATCGACCAGATAATCGACTCGACTGCGGGATGTGAGCGACTGTCTTTTTTAGACGCCTATTCTGGGTACCATCAGATCCATCTGTATGGACCTGACGAGATCAAAACAACTTTCATCACTCCATTCGGGTGCTTCTGTTATGTTACCATGCCGTTCGGCCTCAAGAATGCCGGAGCCACTTTCATGAGGATGATTCAGAAGTGTTTGCTCACTCAAATCAGTCGGAATGTGGAAGCATACATGGATGATATTGTGGTCAAGTCACGGAAGGGTTCTGACCTGCTGACTGACCTTGCTGAAACCTTTGCCAACCTCAGGAGGTATGATATCAAGCTTAATCCATCAAAGTGCACATTCGGAGTTCCTGGCGGAAAATTACTCGGTTTTCTTGTTTCCGAACGGGGAATCGACGCCAATCCAGAAAAAGTCGGTACTATACTCCGAATGAAAAGTCCTGTGCGAGTGCACGACGTCCAGAAGCTTACTAGTTGCTTGGCAGCTTTAAGTCAATTCATATCTCGTCTCGGTGAAAAGGCATTGCCTCTTTACCGATTGATGAAGAAGTCCGACAAGTTCGAGTGGACTCCCCAAGATGATGCAGCGTTTGCAGAGCTCAAAGCTCTGCTCTCCACCCAGCCGGTGCTTGCTGCCCCAATCAGCAAGGAGCCTTTGTTGCTTTACATCGCAGCCACGGGACAAGTCGTCAGTACGGTACTTACGGTCGAGCGGGAAGAAGAAGGAAAAGCCTTCAAAGTTCAGCGCCCAGTATATTATATTTCTGAAGTTTTGAACCCGTCGAAGCAAAGATATCCTCATTATCAGAAGCTTGTATATGGGATTTATATGACCACAAAGAAAGTTGCTCACTACTTCTCTGACCATTCCATTACAGTCGTCAGCGACGCTCCATTGTTAGAGATCCTGCATAACAGAGATGCAACTGGTCGAGTGGCAAAATGGGCGATTGAACTCCTTCCTCTAGATATCAAGTTTGAGGCAAAGAAAGCTATCAAGTCCCAGGCAATAGCAGATTTCGTCGCCGAGTGGATTGAACAGCAACTGCCGACTCAGGTTCACTCGGAGCATTGGACCATGTTCTTCGACGGTTCCAAAATGCTGAATGGTTCCAGTGCCGGGGTGGTGTTGGTCTCCCCCCGAGGAGATAAGCTCAGATATGTTCTTCAAATCCACTTTGATTCCTCCAATAACGAGGCAGAATATGAAGCACTTTTATATGGGTTGCGCATGGCCATTTCACTCAGCGTCCGTCGCCTCATGGTCTATGGCGACTCAAATTTGGTGGTTAATCAGGTGATGAAGGAGTGGGACGTTAGAAGTCCAGCCATGACTGGTTATTGCAATGCAGTGAGAAAGCTGGAGAAGAAATTCAAGGGGTTAGAGCTTCATCACATACCCCGACTGAAAAATCAAGCAACTGATGATTTGGAAGAAATAGGTTCCAAAAGAGAAGCCATTCCCAGCAATGTGTTTTTGGAACACATCCACACACCATCAGTTTAGGAGGATCCCTTCACTGAAGAGGCCCCGCAGCCAAAAAGTGCCACAGATCCGACTGAAGTTGAAGTTCCAGCTATGGTTGACCTGGTCATGGAAGTCTTGATCATCACTCCCGACTGGACAGTACCGTACATCGCGTACATCCTAAGGAAAGAACTCCCAGAGGATGAGGAAGAGGCTCGACAGATCGTCCGTCGATCCAAGGCCTTTACAGTCATAAAGGGACAGTTGTATAGAGAAAGCGCGACTAGAGTCAGTCAGAAGTGTATAACACCAGAAGAAGGTCAAATGATCCTTGATGATATCCACTCGGGGACCCGTGGTCATCATGCGTCCTCTCAGACCATTGTGGCCAAAGCATACCGAGCAGGATTCTACTGGCCAAGGGCCAATGAAATGGCAAAAGAGATAGTCGACAAATGTGAAGGATGTTAGTATTACTCCAATATGTCGCACAAGCCCGCGTCAGCTCTGAAAACCATTCCACTTGTCTGGCCCTTCGCTATTTGGGGGCTGGATATGGTTGGACCACTGAGAACAGGTAGGAGCGGCTTCACTCATGTGCTAGTAGCAGTCGACAAGTTCACCAAATGGATTGAAGCTAAGCCTATCAAGAATCTTGATGCTTGCACTGCTATCAGTTTCATCAGAGAGTTGATATTCAAATATGGAGTTCCGCACAGCATCATCACTGACAATGGGTCATACTTCGATTCCGACAAATTCAGGGCCTTTTGCGCCTCTCAGGGCACACGAGTCGACTACGCTTCGGTCGCTCACCCCTAGTCGAATGGACAAGCGGAAAGAGCAAATGGCCTAATTCTCAAAGGGCTGAAACCTCGATTGGTGCGCGATCTCAAGCACGCAGCAGGTGCATGGGTCGACGAGCTTCCATCAGTCCTTTGGGGATTGAGGACAACCCCGAACCGATCGACCGGAAGAACCCCATTCTTTCTGGTCTATGGAGCCGAAGCAGTCTTGCCAAGTGACCTGCTTCACAATGCCCCCCCCCCCCGAGTCGAACTCTACTCTAAAGATGAAGCAGAACAAACCCGGCAGGACGCAGTCGACCTCCTGGAAGAAGAAAGAGAAATGGCCATGATCCGATCGACCATCTATCAGCAAGACTTGCGTCGATTCCATGCCAGAAATGTGAAGAGTCGAGCCTTCCAAGAAGGAGACTTAGTCCTCCGAGTGGATGAGCAGAAACCACACAAACTGGCTCCTACTTGGGAAGGCCCCTTCATAGTCACCAGAGTCCTCCACAATGGAGCGTACCACCTCTATAATGTCGATCGCCAGATTGATGAGCCACGAGCCTGGAATGCGGAGCTACTCCGCCCCTTTTATACTTGAATCCTCACTCGGATGAGATGTAATAAGAAAAACTCCTGTAGTTTATTTATCAAAGATAAGAGCGTTATAATTTTCCCAGTGATTGTTATTGTTTTTGTTTGCGTGAGAAATGCCCCAGTGGGTGGCTTAGCTGCGAATCCGTTTCGCCTAAGTTTGTAAAAATAATTTCCTACCGAGTGGTGAGCCAGCCTCCCACTCGGGGGCTTAGCGGTGAACCCGTTTCGCCTAAGTATTTGAAAATCCTACCGAGTGGTGAGCCAGCCTCCCACTCGGGGGCTTAGCTGCAGTCCAGTACTCGCCTAAGTATTTGAAAATCCTACCGAGTGGTGAGCCAGCCTCCCACTCGGGGGCTTAGCTGCAGTCCAGTACTCGCCTAAGTATTTGAAAATCCTACCGAGTGGTGAGC
>NC_057809.1:14950047-14950618 GCF_018294505.1 Triticum aestivum | reverse complement strand
TCCTACCGAGTTGTGAGCGACCCTCCCACTCGGGGGCTTAACTGCAGTCCAGTACTCGCCTAAGTATTTGAAAATCCTACCGAGTGGCGAGCGACCCTCCCACTCGGGGGCTTAGCTGCAGTCCAATACTCGCCTAAGTATTTGAAAATCCTATCGAGTGGTGAGCGACCCTCCCACTCGGGGGCTTAGCTGCAGTCCAGTACTCGCCTAATTATTTGAAAATCCTACCGAGTGGTGAGCGATACTCCCACTCGGGGGCTTAGCTGCAGTCCAGTACTCGCCTAAGTACGAAACACATCTCAATCCTCAAGGACGACGAGGTGCAGGTCGACTGCCACCTTCTCCTTGGGAGCTTCGCCACAAATACAACATGCGCTCCATCCCGCTCTGCAAGGACGACGAGGTGTAGGTCGACTGCCACCTTCTCCTTGGGAGCTTCGCCAGAAATACAACGTGCGCTCCATCCCGCTCCGCAAGGACGACGAGGTGCAGGTCGACTGCCACCTTCTCCTTGGGAGCTTCGCCACAAATACAACATGCTCTCCATCCCACTCTGCAAGGACGACGTGGT
>NC_057809.1:14940679-14949816 GCF_018294505.1 Triticum aestivum | reverse complement strand
CCTTGGGAGCTTCGCCACAAATACAACGTGCGCTCCATCCCACTCCGCAAGGACGACGAGGTGCAGGTCGACTGCCACCTTCTCCTTGGGAGCTTCGCCACAAATACAACGTGCGCTCCATCCCTCTCCGAAAGGACGACGAGGTGCTGGTCTACTGCCACCTTCTCCTTGGGAGCTTCGCCACAAATACAATGTGCGCTCCATCATCGACCCGCAAGGACGCCGAGGTGCAGGTCGACTGCTACCTTCTCCTTCGGAGCTGCGCCACAAATACAAAAGCTGCCTCGAGTGAAGAACGATTTCCACTCGACGGAGGATTCATGAAGATATTCAACGATAAACCAAGTTCAGATAAATCCTAAAGGTTCCGGACCACAGATCGAAGTGCTCGGGCATTCAGCCCGAAAGAGTTTAACGGTTACAAAAATCACTCGGCATTCCGAGGCAAATTTAAGGTGAGGCATAAAAGTTTGTTCACTCCGCGGGAGGAGGACTAGCAGGCTCGATGAACTCGTCTAGGTCGACGCCGTCGGCGATCCGAGTGGCTGCAGCGATGAAAGTCTCCATAAAAGATCGGAAGTCATGCTTCTGGGTGTTGGCTACCTTGATTGCTGCCAGCTTATCTTGTCACACCTCCTTGCAATGGACACGAACTAAAAATAGAGCCACATCAGCACCACACCGGGCAGAAGATTTCTTCCACTCCTGCACTCGGTCAGGGATCTCGTTAAGTCGAGTCATCAGGGACTCAAGATCATCCTGGAGCATGGCCTCTGGCCAAAGTGCCGGGTCGATCCGTGACGTGGCGACCTTCAGTCGAGCCAAGTAGTCCACAACACCGTCGATGCGGGATTCCAGTCGGAGCAGATTCATGGCAGTTTCATCTTTCATGGGAGAATTGATTGGGTCCAAACCTGGCTCAATCCGCCCAGTCTTCTCCTTGAAGTTCTGGCAAAACTCTTCATTCACGATCCAAGGATAAGTCAATTTTCGTACGCTGAGTCGACAAAAAAACCAGTCAGAACAAAATGTGTACCTTTAAGCTTGATGAACAACTTCTTGGCAAGGCTCCTCAGATAGCTCTCCAGATCGTCCCTCCTGCGAGCGATGCCTTCCATCTTCTCGTACAGGTTGAGATTGTCCTTCTTCAAGCGCGTGCACTCCTTGTTGGCTTCGTTCAGAGCAGATTTCATCTTGGTATTCTCTTCTTCCAACTGGCCGATCGAAGCCAGTTTCTGTTCAGCCAGAGCGGTCCTGTCGTCAGCTTCCTTTCGAGCAGCAGCTAAATCCTGATCCTTCTTCGCCAGAGCTTCTCTCAGTTTTTCTGCAAAGAAATGACGCTTGATTCAGAAAGAGCAGAAGGGTACTGAAGCCTAAGACAAACCAGTCGACAAACTCGTCCTACCATTGGCGCCGTCCTTGGCCTTTTGCAGCTCTGTCTTGGCCAGCTCCAAGTCAAGGTTCAGTTGGATCTGCTGTTTCTCCAAGTTAGCAAAGCGAGCTCCAAGATCACAAGATTTCTGCAATCAAAGAGGAGAAGTTATTTTACAGCGAAAAATGACAAAGACAATAAGTACTAAGACTACGGTCGACTGCCCGCAGTCCACCATAGTCTCGGGGACTACACCCAGTGGGTGCACTTTGCGTGCCCCCACCGGTTCTGGTCCCACTCGACCAGCCCGCCGGAGTCGAGTGCAAGGAGTAAAAAAAAGGGGAGAGAGAAAGAAGAACTCAGACCACAGTCGACTGCCAGCAGTCGACCGCGGTCTCGGGGACTACACCCAGTGGGTGCACTTTGCGTGCCCCCACCGGTTCTGATCCCACTCGACCAGACCGAGTGGAAGAGACAAACTACCAGTTCAGTTTACACTCGACAAAATACAAAGACTACAGTCGACTTCCAATAGTCCACCGTAGTCTCGGGGACTACACCCAGTGGGTGCACTCAGCGTGCCCCCACTAGTTCAAAAAATTTAATCGACGCACCCAGTGGGTGTACAGATGCAAAGATTTTCGGAAAGAGTCTTCAGATAGCATATCCTAACAGAACAAGCAGTGACCAACCAACCTGAATGTTGCTTTGGAGAGCTGAGCTAGCGTCGTAGGCGGCCTGACTAGCGTCCCGCACCATCTTCATCTTCTCCATCATGATGCCCGCCTGGCGTATGGCTTCCTTGGCAGCATTCGCTTCGTCCTCTGGGACATGATGGGTCGCAAAAATTGAAGGTGGGTCGACAGAAGCCTGAGCAGTCGACGAAGAAGGCAAGGCACTCGACAGTGGCACGGCGAAGGTAACAGAACCCCGATTGGCATCGCCAGTGTCCTGAACGACTGGTGCCGCCCTCGGCATCGACTGTGGCACCTTGCTTGCAGGAGCTTGCCTATTCTTCCTCGCCAAAGGCCTGTCGGGCTCTTCATCATCATCGGGGAGGTCAATAATGTTGGGAGTTGTGCAAAGTTCAATCACCAAAATCACATCACCCAATGGTGCACATTGTAGTTGAGTCGACCAAATAAAGACAGAATGGCAGAAATCATACCCAGATTGGAAGTGATCACATCCTCCATTACCTCATCCTCATCCCTGTAAGCTGAGGTCCCGGAAGTAGCAGCACTGCCAGTTCCAAAGTTCGTTTGGTTAAAACAAGAAAAACAAACAGCACGGGGCGTCGAGTGAATACAAAGGGAAACACTCACGCGGAAGCGACAGGGATGTCAATCTTAATCTTCGGCAACGCCTTCCGAGTCTTCAGCTCTGCAACTTTGGGATGCTTTGGCGCTTTTTCGGTCGGGGTTGGTGAAGAGATCCGAGGACGATTTGAAGACTGACCAGCCTGAGCAGTCGCCTTTTTGCGGGCGCTCGGTCGTTCTTGGTCAAGCTTGGATCGCCTCTCCCTGCGAGGAGGCGACTCGACTTCTTCTTCGTCACTTGAGTCATCGCTTTCTCCGCCCCCTTCACCGTCAGAAGTCCATTCGCCACTGTCGCCGCCGCTCGCCTCCCCTTCCAGATCTTGCTCTTGCTCTCCATTGGGCATTGAGTACATTTCGATAAGGGCCTGAAAGAAAGCAGGAAGAATAAAGTCAGTCGACGCGGTATAGACGGCTGCGCGAGTGAATTCAGATTACAATCAAAAGCTCGGAATCGGACCTTCTCTGGTACATGGGACTGGTCGAATGGAGGAACTCTCCTGGCTCCCCTGGGGTTGTCCTTGTTTCCGGTCATGCCCGACAGCCACTTCTCCAGTGTGTCGTCATCGACCTCCTCTGGGTGAATCCGAGTGGAGTCGTCAAGACCCGAATACATCCACATCGGATGGTCTCGAGCTTGAAGAGGCTGGATGCGCCGCTGAAAGAAGACCTCCAAGAGATCCATACTGGTGACCCCATCACGGATAAGCTAGACCACCCGCTCGACCAGCACCCTCACCTGCGCCTTCTCCTCCGGGAGAACCTTCAAAGAGAAGGGTTTCCTCACTCGGTCCATGGTAAAAGGAGGGAGGCCAGTCGACTGGCCTGGCGTCGACTGGTCTTTGCAGTAAAACCAGGTTGACTGCCATCCGCGAACCGAGTCGGGAAGAATCATGGCCGGAAAGGAACTTTTCCCTCTCATCTGAACACCAAGACCCCCACACATCTGAATCACTTGAGTTCTCTCGTCACTCGGATTGGCCTTTTTCACCGTCTGAGAGCGACAAGTGAAAATGTGCTTGAAAAGACCCCAATGAGGCCGGTAACCCAGGAAATTCTCGCACAAAGAAACGAAAGCGGCGAGATGATTGTGTTGGGAGTGAAGTGGTGAAGTTGTGCCCCAAAGAAGTTCAGAAATCCCCGAAAGAAAGGATGAGGAGGCAAGGAAAATCCACGGTCGACGTGGGTGGCGAGGAGAACGCGCTCACCCTCCCGAGGTTGCGGCTCGAATTCCTTCCCCGAAAGCCGCGCCGATTCATGGGGGATGAGCCCTCCTTCGGCTAGGTCGTCGAGATCCTCTTGGGTGATCGTCGAGCGGATACAGTCGCCCTGGATCCAGCCCTTCGGCAGGCCGGTTCGCGAAGAAGATCCGCCCCGAATGGTCGCCTTCCCCTTCGCCTTTACCGTCGCCTTCTTCGCCCGCTCCAGAGCTGCCGTATTCTCCTTCCCCATTATTGCCGGCAAGACGCGTATGGAGCGGTGGCGCAGGGGTGAGAGAGAGTGCGACGAAGGAGCCTGAAGAGGAGAAGAGATAATGGGGACGCACTGTTCAAGAGACCCTGGTCCAAAGCCTTATATGAGGCCGCTTCCGAGTGGCTGACTGGTAGGCCCGGGCGGTCCTGTAAAATCCCATAACAATCGCGCACACGATACGTGGCGAAAAAGGTGGCGCTGGGATCGAGGCGGCTCCGCCCTATCTCATCTGATTACTGCGGCCTTCCCCGTCCCGCGCGCTTCCCAAAATCCGGATCCCGCGAAATCTACGGGTAGCAGAACAACTTGTCAGACCGAAGATCTCCTCCACACCATCACTCGGAGCCTCTCAAGTAAAGAAACTCACTCGACAAAAAACTAAGAATGGATCAAGGCAACTGAAAAGGAAGTTGCTGTCATCACCTAGGTTCATTGATCTGAAACAAGATATGCTCATGGCATGAAAAATGAGTCGGAGAAGTGCTCAACTCCTTCCCCACTCAAACCTCGATCCATTCGGGGGCTAATGATGAAGCTATGTACCTAGGGTAGGGTCATGGACCTGTCCCAGCTGCCCTACCCAAGGACATCTCAAGAAGAAATCACCTTTCAGTCGACTTGGAGGTGTTTCACTCGACAGACTCGAAGACACTCGACCAAGAAGCAATCACTCGACCAAGGTCCAATCACTCGACGGCCAGGAGACCTAAAGGCACTCCGCACGCTAACGGTCGGTTATTAAGTAGCTTTTATGGTCATCATAGCACTTTATTAGGGGCGTTACCAGTAACGCCCGACATTAATGTATTTAAAACCCTTCACAACTAAGGGCCGGAGGGGTCCAGCGAACTCTATATCAGACACCCCCTCCTCAGTGTAAAGGGTTCGCACCCTTGTGATTCATACACGCATAATCCAGTCGACCGCCTCCGGGCTCCAAGACGTAGGGCTATTACATCCTCCGAGAAGGGCCTGAACTCGTAAACCTCGTGTGCTTACAACTTCTCCATAGCTAAGATCTTGCCTCTCCATTCTTACCCCCTTACATTACTGTCAGACTTAGAACCACGACACCCGCCATGCAGCACCCACCACCCACTCCATGCGTGACCCCAACAACCAATCCCCACTCGCCCGGCGCAACCAGCCAATCCGCGCGCCCTCCTGGATCCCCCGTGTTCCCCACTCACACCCAATCCGCGCGCGTGCAGCTGCTCGCCAGCCGCGACCCCGCCACACCCATCCCCCGCTCGTGACTCTGCATGCACGCTCGTGCCCTGCGCCTCCCCCACGTCCCTCGGGATCACCCCGCCATGCAGCCCCCATGCACGCGCGCCCCCTGCTACGTCCGCCCTTCCTCCTCGGGCCGTCGTCGTAGTACCCCCTGCCAACCTCCACGGCATGCGTACCCGTGCCAAATCCGGCTTCGCCCAACCCAAAGCTCTCACCACTTCCTCTCCAGCTTTTGTGTCCTCCGCTATCAGCCCCATCCCTTCCTCTTACCGTGTTGCCCTCAAAGATCCCAACTGGGCCAACGCTATGCAAGAAGAATATGATGCACTGATGCGGAATAACACTTGGAGTTTAGTGTCACGTCCTACAGGTACCAATGTCGTCATAGGGAAGTGGATATTCCGGCACAAGTACAACTCCGACGGCTCCCTCGCTCGCTACAAAGCGCGGTGGGTCTTGTGTCAGGACCCCGACTCAATGCCACATCGATCCAGCATGTAACACCTCATATCACTTTGCGGCCTCACGCACGGTATCCCCACGGGTGTCGCCTTACCTTCGCCCGGGACCGTTTGCGCCTTTTGGCACACGTATATGATGGTGTCGCTAGCATCCATATGATAAAGAGCCCGGGCTGACATGGCTAGTCGTAAACCCAAAGTGGCACTAACTTACAGGGACAGGCATCCATGACCCAACATCGAACGTGTCGGTCATCAGCGAGTGAATCCAGGCTGTAGCACTGGGCTAACAGGACTCCGGTGAACCGGGCTGTAGCAGGCTAACAGGACTCCGGTATTCATCGCGTGACATTTCCCCGAAGGGACAGACACAGGATCGAAGAAGGACACATGCCGGCCAGCCTAAGTGTTCCGGAGCAGTAGCAAGCTACCAGGCTCAGTGGAAGCACTAGGAGACATTTCCCGGTAAGAGAGGCTACTAAGGATAAACAACTAGATAGTCAGATCCCACACATAGCAATACACATTACACGTACGCATAACATGCAAGTATGTGCTGTACAACATGGCATCACAGCATAACTCAACAACTCATATAGATAAAGGCTCAGAAGAGCCAATATAGCAATATTACAACCAGGGGTCACATGACCCAACATTCAGAGCAATCAAGCAACAAACGGAAGCATTACATGTCTGAGTACAGACATCTATAAATGAAAAAGGCTGAAAGCCTGACTATCTACAACATCCGATCAAGATCGTAGCTGAGGTACTAGCTACTAGTCGAAGTCCATGAGAACACTAGTAGACCGAAGTCTCCGCTGCAAAACATAAATAAGCAACATGAGTACAAAGGTACTCAGCAAGACTTACATCAGATCCTATCATACATGCATTTGTATCAAGAGGTAATGTGGGGTTTAGTTGCAGCAAGCCAGCTTTGACTCTGTGGCTATCCTGTTCTACGACTACCAGAAACTCTTGAGGTGGTACAACGTACACGAGTCCATTAATCACCAAACAATACACTACTATGGACTCATTCCCGTCTCCCTACGAGAAGGCCATCCATAGCACTGACACTTGTCTTGAGCATTTTAGAGTATCCACTTCAAGTTGTCTATGTACCATGTAAGCATCCAAGAAGTCCATAACCGCGGACCCGGCTATTCGAATAGATCATGTTAACCCTGCAGGGGTGTACTTCTTCACACACGCTCTCGCCACTTACCGCCATGTACACGTCATGTATCTCGGCAACCTTCAAGCGGAAGCCTGGCGAGGGTGTCGGCCACAACCTGACTAACCACACAAGACTCTAGCCCAGGTTTATCGCCTATTCGGGTTCCATCCGCAAGGAGATCCGGCCGGGGTGTCGCTCACGGCCCCAAACGATGTGAGCAGGGTTCCCGAGCCCACCATCCGGGTGCCACTCGGTACACCAGGCCACGTGTGCCTAGTCTGTCCCAAGCCCACCCTGCCGGGTGCCACTTGGTAGAAAAATAGCACTACCTACAAACACCAGAAACTAGTTGCGACTCCTGGACAGAGACCAAGTTGGTTAATAAGTCGAGAGAGTCAATTAAGGATCCCAATGTGTGGTAGTATCGAGTCATTGGACAACATACATAGAACTCAGTGCTTAAGGACGGTTCCAGTGAGACAACCCACCATGTACTCCGACATGGCCTCTCACCGCTACCTTTACCAAATCGTGTTCACACACTTCACTCTCAACATCAGAACATATCGTAACACTCCAATTCATTCCCAATGAACCAGACCTGACACAACTCTACGCAATAGCAGGCATAGCATGGTAGGAACACAACAATGGCTTCAATAAACTCCTACACATGCTAGTGGGTTTCAACTATTTACTGTGGCAATGACAGGTCATGCAGAGGAATGGGTTCAACTACCGCAACACAAAGTAACAGATGCATCGTTGTTGTCCTAATGCAATAACTGAGAGCAGGAGCGAGAGAGTAGGGTTTTATTGAAATGAACAAGGGGGTTTGCTTGCCTGGTAAATCAACAGAGGAGGCACTGCTTCACATACAGGTACTCTGGGACAGCTCCGGAGCAGGACCCATCGAGAAGGAACGGTGCCGGCAATCAATACACAACCATATGCAACAATATGATGCATGAACATGGCATGAAGATATGATGTTGTTTGAGCTAATGCAACTAGTAATCATTTGGTTTGAAGTCCATTTGAACCATAAACTCAAATGCAATTCTAAATTAAGTCTCTTATATATGCCATAATGTGTTTTCTCATATTCAGCATGTATAAGTTGGTTTGTCATGCATGAAACTAGTACAGATGGATAGATTACATTTTTCTGATAATTTTTCATATATAAATTATTTTAATCTGAGCTACGGTTGAATTGTTATGAATTTTTGAAGTTTAAATCAATTTCTGGAATTTCCTGATTTAATTTAAATCCAAAAATCATATAATGGCATCAGCATGATGTCAGCACGACGTCAGCAGTCAACTGCGGCTGGCTGGGGTCAAACCTGACGTGTGGGGTCCACACGTCAGTGACACTGGGGTTAAACAGGGGGTTAATTTAATCCTAATTAAAAGTTAGTGGCGCTGGGGCCCACTGTCAGCCTCAGAGGGGGTTAATTAAGCGGTGATTAGCACTAAGCTAATCACCTGATGGGACGGGCCCACATGGCGGGGCTCAGGCGACGGGGCTCGCCGCCGGCGACCTCTGGACGCGGCGGAGTCCGCGCCACAGGCCACGGGGACGGCGTCTGAGAGCACCGGGGCGTAGCCCGGGCTCTCGCGCATCTGGAGGGGCAGGTGGGAGGAGCTGGGGAGGCCGGAGCTCGCCGGGGCAAAGCTCGCGGCCGCGGCCGGAGCTCGGCTTCGAGCGGGAACGGGCTGCGGGCACGGGGAGGCCACCTGAGGGGCTCGGCGGCACCCTCGTGGCACCGGGAGCACGCTAGGGTGTTTGGTTTGGGCGGAGGCAGACCGAGACGACGACGGCGACATGGACGGCGGCGAGAAGCTTCGGCCGTGGTGGGGAACGGCGCTACGGCGCGGAAACGAGGGGTAGAAGAGAGGGGAACGGTGGCGGAGCTCACCGCGGATCCAACGGCGTCGTCGGCGAGCTCGGGGAAGGCTTGGGGCAGCCGGAGCGACGACGGCGATCTCGTCGGCCGGAGCTTGAAGACGACGGCGATTGCGATGAAGCGGAGCTCGCCCGGGTTGCTTGCTCGGTGAGGAGGGAGAGGGGGTCGCGGCGGAGCTCGGGA
>NC_057809.1:14929282-14940248 GCF_018294505.1 Triticum aestivum | reverse complement strand
GTGCGAGAGGGGTCGGGGTGGCGTGGCGATGCGCGGGATCGTCCAGAGCGACGAGAGGGGGGGGGGGCGCCAGGCAAGCAGGGAGGCTGGTGGCGTGGCGCGGTGGCGCGCGCGCGCCGGGCACGCTCCCCTCCCTCTGTCGAGGACGAAGACGACAGAGGAGGAGGCGGGCTGGGCCGCCTGCTAGCTGGGCCGGCCTGCTGCTGCTGGGCTGCACAGGGGGGGAGAGCCCCAGGTAAGCTTCTCCTCTTTAACTCTGTTTTCTATTTTTCTGACATATGTTTTGATTTAATTAAAATATTAAATCATTTAATTACCTTATGCCAATTTTTGCAGGAGCTAACTATATTACTCCAGAGCTCCTTTATAAATGGCATAATTTTTGGACATATATTAATATATATAACTAATATATTTCCAATGCAAATATTTATGCATTAATTCCAAATGCCCAAAATAAATACCTATGAGCTCTTAAAAATATTGGTTTGATTTTTATCTCTGTCCAATATTTTCAGAGAGCAACATGAGCATTTTCTTGGACCCTTTTGGAGAAATTTTTATTTGGGTCATTTTCAAAAATGATTCTGAGGGTTCCACCAATCCTCATTTCAAATTTAAATGAAAATTTAAACATGATGCACAAATGACTAGCTAGTCTAGGTCATACCAGACTAGGGATGTGACAACTCGCCCCCACTTGAAAGAATCTCGTCCCGAGATTCAGGGGTCGACGGAAAGAAAGCGGGGTACTCCAGTCGAAGACGATCTTCTCGCTCCCAAGTAGCTTCTCTCTCGGAATGATGAGACCACTGAACTTTGAGAAACTTGATGTTCTGACGTCGGGTAATACGCTCTGCTTGATCAAGAATGCGAACCGGGTACTCTCGGTATGTGAGGTTATCTTGGAGATCAAGCGTTTCGTGGTCCACTCCGCGGATAGGATCCGAGAAGCAACGCCTGAGTTGAGAGACGTGCAAGACATCATGAACTCGAGAAAGATGTGGGGGTAGTTCCAATTGGTAGGCAACCTCTCCTCGTTTAGCGAGAATGCGAAAGGGACCAATGTAATGAGGAGCCAACTTGCCCTTGATAACGAAACGATGGGTACCCTTCAAAGGAGTAACCCGAAGGTAAGCTTTTTCTCCAACTTCATAAGTCATATCCTTATGATGACGATCATACTGACTCTTTTGATGAGACTGGGCTGTTTTCAAATTCTCACGAATGATGCGAACTTGCTCTTCTGCCTCCTGGATCATGTCCGGTCCAAAGAATTGTCTTTCACTGGTGTCTAACCAGTTCAAAGGTGTTCGACATCTTCGTCCATAGAGAACCTCAAAAGGAGCTTTCTTGAGGCTGGATTGGTAGCTATTGTTATAAGCAAACTCGGCGAAAGGAAGACATTTCTCCCAATCCATACCGAATGAGATAACGCAAGCTCTGAGCATGTCTTCGAGAATTTGATTGACCCGTTCCACCTGACCACTCGACTGAGGGTGGAAAGCGGTACTGAAGGAAAGATGGGTTCCCATGGCAGTTTGGAAACTCTCCCAGAAATGAGAAGTGAAAAGACGGCCACGGTCTGAATTGATCTCTAGTGGAACACCAGGAAGTGACACTATTCGAGAAATGTATAAGTCAGCAAGCTGACTAGCAGTGATACTCTCTCGAACAGGAAGGAAGTGAGCCACTTTGGAAAGACGATCAACGACTACGAAGATAGCGTTATTCCCTCTCTTGGTCCTGGGAAAGCCGGTGATGAAGTCCATACCAACTTTATCCCATTTCCATTCAGGAATAGCTAAAGGCTGAAGGGTGCCAGCAGGTCTTTGATGCTCTGCCTTAACGCGACGACAAACGTCACATTTAGCAATGAACTCAGCGATTTCTCTCTTCATCCTAGTCCACCAGAACCTCTGGCGTAGATCCTGATACATCTTAGTACTACCGGGATGAATCGTGAGAGGAGATTCATGCGCCTCCTTAAGAATCAATTGTCGAAGATGTTGCTTCTTGGGGACCACCAGGCGGTTTCCAAAGAAAACAACACCTCGAGCATCAACAGAGAAACTACCAGCAACTCCCTTCTTAACGTTATCCTTGATACGAGAAATACCCGTATCATATTGTTGGCTAGTTATGATCTGATCCTCAAGAGCAGGTTTCGCCACCAAGGTAGAAAGGAATCCGTGAGGAGCAATGTGAAGGTTAAGCTTACAGAATTCCTCATGGAGAAGTGGTTGGCCTTGCTGCAACATGAGATTGTTGCAATAGGATTTACGGCTTAGAGCATCAGCCATGACATTGGCTTTGCCTGGGGTGTAGGTAATTCCTAGATCATAATCTGTGATCAACTCCAGCCAACGTCTTTGCCTAAGGTTCAGATCCGGTTGGGTGAAGATATACTTGAGACTCTGGTGATCAGTGTAGATCTCGCAATGTTTACCAAGGAGGTAATGTCGCCAGGTCTTGAGTGCATAGACTACGGCTGCAAGCTCTAGATCATGTGTAGGATAATTCTCCTCATGTGGATGCAACTGTCGAGATGCATAGGCAATCACATGACGATCCTGCATAAGAATGCAACCTAGTCCCTGTCGTGAGGCGTCGCAGTAGATAATAAAGTCTTTAGTGAAATCCGGTGGCACAAGTATGGGAGCAGAAGTCAGGCTCCTTTTCAGTTCCTGAAAACTGTGTTCACATTGTGGGGACCACTCAAACTTTTTATCTTTCTTGAGAAGTTTCGTGAGGGGTTTGGCTACTTTGGAGAAGTTTTCAACAAAGCGGCGACAATAGCTGGCTAGACCAAGGAAACTCCTGACTTGTTTAATAGTCTCAGGTGGAGTCCAATCGAGAACGGCTTGAACTCTCTCGGGATTGACAGCAATGCCCTTACCAGAGATTACGTGGCCTAAGTAGGTCACTTCTGGCAACCAAAATTCACACTTGGAGAACTTGGCATAAAGGTGGTGCTCTCTGAGTTTTTCTAAAACAAGTCTAAGATGTTCGGCATGCTCTTCCTCGTTCTTCGAGTAAATAAGAATATCATCGAGGTAAACCACGACGAACTTATCTAAGTACTCCATGAAGATCGAGTTCATCAAACGGGAGAATGTGGCTGGGGCGTTGGTTAGGCCAAAGGACATGACGGTGTACTCGTACTGACCATAACGAGTGACAAAAGCTGTCTTGGGAATGTCCACGTTTCTGATTTTGATTTGGTGGTATCCTAACCTTAAATCCATCTTGGAGAAGATTGAGGATCCAGCGAGCTGATCATACAGGTCGTTGATCCTGGGGAGTGGATACTTGTTCTTTATCGTGACCAAATTAACGGGACGATAATCTACAACCATCTGGTCCGTACCATCCTTCTTCTTAACAAAGAGGACGGGGCAAGCCCAAGGAGAAGAACTAGGACGGATGAAACCCTTTTGCAAGGACTCATCGAGTTGTTTCTTAAGCTCGGCTAGTTCTAAGGGTGCCATCTTGTAAGGTCTTCTGGAAATTGGAGCAGTTCCTGGAATAAGATCTATGACGAACTCTACCTCTCTGTCAGGTGGAACACCTGGCAGTTCCTCTGGAAAGACATCCGGAAAGTCACGGACTACCGGGATATCTTCAAGGTCTGGAAGAGGGCTGACATTAAGAGAATAGAGCTGACGCTTTGCAACTCTAGTGGAAACGGTGACTATCTTGCCAGATGGGTGTGTAAGCTGAACAGATCTGGTGTAACAATCAATCTTGGCATGATGAGCTGTCATCCAGTCCATACCCAAGATGATGTTAATATCTGAGGACTTGAGGGCTACAAGTGAGGCAAGGAATACAAGTCTGTCAACAAGGATTTCATTACCATGGCTGATTCTGGTGGTCTGCCATCTAGACCCTGGGGTTTGGATTTCAAGCGGAGTTGGCATATCACAAAATGACAGGTTGTGCAAGTTAGCATAGCTTTCAGAAATGAAGGAGTGAGATGCTCCAGTATCGAATAGAACCGATGCCGGATGACAGTTGACAAGGAGTGTACCAAGAATGACATCTGGATCATCATGAGCGTCTTTAGCTGAGACGTGATGCACACGTCCACGTTCAGTGTGAACTGGCTTGACACTGATCATCTTGCGTGATGGCTTAATACAGCCAACAATCTTCTCGGGCTGGGGTGGAGCATAACTAGTCTGAGAGCAGTCACGTGCATAGTGTCCTGGCTTCCCGCATGTGAAGCAAGTCCCTGAGGTTGGACGTGGACCCGCACTGACAAGCGGTCTACCAGTAGGCCTGGGTGGAACATATGACTGAGCTGGGGGAGGCACCACATGGGATGACCTCGGTGTATAACCGGAAGGAAGAGCGGAGTTTGGAACCCAAATCCGGCGCTTCTGGGAACTAGAGCCAGAGGAAGATCCCAAATCACGGGTGTGCTTACGAGACTCCTCGTAAGTGAGTTGAGCTGTCTCTGCATTAATGGCTTTGTTCACAAGAGCTTGGAATGTATCACAATGATGCAGGTGGAGATCACGACGCAACTTGGGGTTAAGACCCTTCCGGAACCTAGCTTGCTTCTTGGCGTCCGTGGACACTTCTTCTGTGGCATAGCGAGCGAGGTTCTCAAACTCTCGGCTGTAAGCATCAACAGCCATCTTATTCTGGGTGAAACTACAGAACTCTTCTCTCTTGCGATCAATGAGGGCCTGGGGAATGTGATTCTCGCGAAAAGCCTCAGTGAAATCCTTCCAGGTAGGAATCTGGCCAGCTGGAAGCAAAGCCTCATAGTTCTGCCACTAAAGACTAGCAGGACCTTCCAGGTGGTATGTGGCATAAGTGACCTTGTCATCTTCAGCTACGCTCGTGGAATGCAGCTTATGAGTGATGCTATGGAGCCAGTCATCTGCATCGAGTGGCTCGATGGAATGATGAAAGGTAGGTGGGTGCAAACGAATGAAGTCATGAATGGTAGCAGACCCTTTGAACTGATGTGCGGTGTTCTCCTCGATACGTGCCAACAAACGATTAGACTCACGCTTGTTCCTCTCCATCTCTATCATGAACTCTGCCAACGAAGGCTGGTCGGGAGGATCCTCATCCATACCATCCTCATAGTTCTGGCTACGAACAATAGAACTTGATGACATCCTGAGAAACGAAAACCAGGGATGGAATCAGCATCAACTATAGACTGTAGAACGTAGGACAAGGAATTAGTATCTCTCGAACTCCTAGGGAAATTCCAGCAGCATAACGGCAGTAAAATGCTCAGAACGAGACATCCTACTAAAAATGGGGTGGTAACATACTCATCAACATACTCAAGGTTCTGAGATCATACTAAACAGACTACACCGGAAATACTCAAAACTGGGGTATGACTCTGATCAACCAATCCTATGGGACTACGGAGTAGTAACACGTGATCCTGATAGACGGAAGAGAAAGCCTAGTTCCTTAACCCCGTAGGAAAGATAGGACGATTCAGATCAGAAGGCCATGAGGTATAAGAAGTAAAAAGAGCCTTACGTTCCTTCCCACAATCAATTCCCCTACATAACTAAAGAATTTCTAGACTCAACTTCGACCAGTTTGGCTTGGTAATCCTACAGGCAGTCAGGCTCTGATACCAACGCTGTCAGGACCCTGACTCAATGCCACATCGATCCAGCATGTAACACCTCATATCACTTTGCGGCCTCACGCACGGTATCCCCACGGGTGTCGCCTTACCTTCGCCCGGGACCGTTTGCGCCTTTTGGCACACGTATATGATGGTGTCGCTAGCATCCATATGATAAAGAGCCCGGGCTGACATGGCTAGTCGTAAACCCAAAGTGGCACTAACTTACAGGGACAGGCATCCATGACCCAGCATCGAACGTGTCGGTCATCAGCGAGTGAATCCAGGCTGTAGCACTGGGCTAACAGGACTCCGGTGAACCGGGCTGTAGCAGGCTAACAGGACTCCGGTATTCATCGCGTGACATTTCCCCGAAGGGACAGACACAGGATCGAAGAAGGACACATGCCGGCCAGCCTAAGTGTTCTGGAGCAGTAGCAAGCTACCAGGCTCAGTGGAAGCACTAGGAGACATTTCCCGGTAAGAGAGGCTACTAAGGATAAACAACTAGATAGTCAGATCCCACACATAGCAATACACATTACACGTACGCATAACATGCAAGTATGTGCTGTACAACATGGCATCACAGCATAACTCAACAACTCATATAGATAAAGGCTCAGAAGAGCCAATATAGCAATATTACAACCAGGGGTCACATGACCCAACATTCAGAGCAATCAAGCAACAAACGGAAGCATTACATGTCTGAGTATAGACATCTATAAATGAAAAAGGCTGAAAGCCTGACTATCTACAACATCCGATCAAGATCGTAGCTGAGGTACTAGCTACTAGTCGAAGTCCATGAGAACACTAGTAGACCGAAGTCTCCGCTGCAAAACATAAATAAGCAACATGAGTACAAAGGTACTCAGCAAGACTTACATCAGATCCTATCATACATGCATTTGTATCAAGAGGTAATGTGGGGTTTAGTTGCAGTAAGCCAGCTTTGACTCTGTGGCTATCCTGTTCTACGACTACCAGAAACTCTTGAGGTGGTACAACGTACACGAGTCCATTAATCACCAAACAATACACTACTATGGACTCATTCCCGTCTCCCTACGAGAAGGCCATCCATAGCACTGACACTTGTCTTGAGCATTTTAGAGTATCCACTTCAAGTTGTCTATGTACCATGTAAGCATCCAAGAAGTCCATAACCGCGGACCCGGCTATTCGAATAGATCATGTTAACCCTGCAAGGGTGTACTTCTTCACACACGCTCTCGCCACTTACCGCCATGTACACGTCATGTATCTCGGCAACCTTCAAGCGGAAGCCTGGCGAGGGTGTCGGCCACGACCTGACTAACCACACAAGACTCTAGCCCAGGTTTATCGCCTATTCGGGTTCCATCCGCAAGGAGATCCGGCCGGGGTGTCGCTCATGGCCCCAAACGATGTGAGCAGGGTTCCCGAGCCCACCATCCGGGTGCCACTCGGTACACCAGGCCACGTGTGCCTAGTCTGTCCCAAGCCCACCCTGCCGGGTGCCACTTGGTAGAAAAATAGCACTACCTACAAACACCAGAAACTAGTTGCGACTCCTGGACAGAGACCAAGTTGGTTAATAAGTCGAGAGAGTCAATTAAGGATCCCAATGTGTGGTAGTATCGAGTCATTGGACAACATACATAGAACTCAGTGCTTAAGGACGGTTCCAGTGAGACAACCCACCATGTACTCCGACATGGCCTCTCACCGCTACCTTTACCAAATCGTGTTCACACACTTCACTCTCAACATCAGAACATATCGTAACACTCCAATTCATTCCCAATGAACCAGACCTGACACAACTCTACGCAATAGCAGGCATAGCATGGTAGGAAAACAACAATGGCTTCAATCAACTCCTACACATGCTAGTGGGTTTCAACTATTTACTGTGGCAATGACAGGTCATGCAGAGGAATGGGTTCAACTACCGCAGCACAAAGTAACAGATGAATCGTTGTTGTCCTAATGCAATAACTGAGAGCAGGAGCGAGAGAGTAGGGTTTTATCGAAATGAACAAGGGGGTTTGCTTGCCTGGTAAATCAACAGAGGAGGCACTGCTTCACATACAGGTACTCTGGGACAGCTCCGGAGCAGGACCTATCGAGAAGGAACGGTGCCGGCAATCAATACACAACCATATGCAACAATATGATGCATGAACATGGCATGAAGATGTGATGTTGTTTGAGCTAATGCAACTAGTAATCATTTGGTTTGAAGTCCATTTGAACCATAAGCTCAAATGCAATTCTAAATTAAGTCTCTTATATATGCCATAATGTGTTTTCTCATATTCAGCATGTATAAGTTGGTTTGTCATGCATGCAACTAGTACAGATGGATAGATTACATTTTTCTGATAATTTTTCATATATAAATTATTTTAATCTGAGCTACGGTTGAATTGTTATGAATTTTTGAAGTTTAAATCAATTTCTGGAATTTCCTGATTTAATTTAAATCCAGAAATCATATAATGGCGTCAGCATGACGTCAGCACGACGTCAGCAGTCAACTGCGGCTGGCTGGGGTCAAACCTGACGTGTGGGGTCCACACGTCAGTGACACTGGGGTTAAACAGGGGGTTAATTTAATCCTAATTAAAAGTTAGTGGCGCTGGGGCCCACTGTCAGCCTCAGAGGGGGTTAATTAAGCGGTGATTAGCACTAAGCTAATCACCTGACGGGCCGGGCTCACATGGCGGGGCTCAGGCGACGGGGCTCGCCGCCGGTGACCTCTGGACGCGGCGGAGTCCGCGCCACAGGCCACGGGGACGGCGTCTGAGAGCACCGGGGCGTAGCCCGGGCTCTCGCGCATCTGGAGGGGCAGGTGGGAGGAGCTGGGGAGGCCGGAGCTCGCCGGAGCAAAGCTCGCGGCGGCGGCCGGAGCTCGGCTTCGAGCGGGAACGGGCTGCGGGCACGGGGAGGCCACCTGAGGGGCTCGGCGGCACCCTCGTGGCACCGGGAGCACGCTAGGGTGTTTGGTTTGGGCGGAGGCGGACCGAGACGACGACGGCGACATGGACGGCGGCGAGAAGCTTCAGCTGTGGTGGGGAACGGCGCTACGGCGCGGAAACGAGGGGGAGAAGAGAGGGGAACGGTGGCGGAGCTCACCGCGGATCCAACGGCGTCGTCGGCGAGCTCGGGGAAGGCTTGGGGCAGCCGGAGCGACGACGGCGATCTCGTCGGCCAGAGCTTGAAGACGACGGCAATTGCGATGAAGCGGAGCTCGCCCGGGTTGCTTGCTCGGTGAGGAGGGAGAGGGGGTCGCGGCGGAGCTCGGGGACTCTACGGAGGGGCGAGGGGACGGCGGGGAGCGCGTCGGTGGTGAGCTGCGGCGGCGGCAGTGCTTCGTGTGTGAGAGAGAGAGAGAGAGCAGGGGGAGAGAAGGAGGGTGAGGGAGAGTGCGAGAGGGGTCGGGGTGGCGTGGCGACGCGCGGGATCGTCCAGAGCGATGAGGGGGGGGGGGGCGCCAGGCAAGCAGGGAGGCTGGTGGCGTGGCGCGGTGGCGCGCGCGCGCCGGGCACGCTCCCCTCCCTCTGTCGAGGACGAAGACGACAGAGGAGGAGGCGGGCTGGGCCGCCTGCTGGCTGGGCCGGCCTGCTGCTGCTGGGCTGCACAGGGGGGGAGAGCCCCAGGTAAGCTTCTCCTCTTGAACTCTGTTTTCTATTTTTCTGACATATGTTTTGATTTAATTAAAATATTAAATCATTTAATTACCTTATGCCAATTTTTGCAGGAGCTAACTATATTACTCCAGAGCTCCTTTATAAATGGCATAATTTTTGGACATATATTAATATATATAACTAATATATTTCCAATGCAAATATTTATGCATTAATTCCAAATGCCCAAAATAAATACCTATGAGCTCTTAAAAATACTGGTTTGATTTTTATCTCTGTCCAATATTTTCAGAGAGCAACATGAGCATTTTCTTGGACCCTTTTGGAGAAATTTTTATTTGGGTCATTTTCAAAAATGATTCTGAGGGTTCCACCAATCCTCATTTCAAATTTAAATGAAAATTTAAACATGATGCACAAATGACTAGCTAGTCTAGGTCATACTAGACTAGGGATGTGACAACTTGCGCGGCTTCACACAACAGGCCGGCGTCGACTACGATGAGACGTTCAGCCCTGTCGTCAAGCCGGCGACCATCCGCACCATGCTCAGTCTTGCGGCGGGGCGCGGGTGGCCTATTCATCAACTCGACGTCAAGAACGCCTTTCTTCATGGCCGCCTCGCCGAGACGGTCTACAGCGCTCAACCTTCCGGCTTCACCGACTCTTCCTCGCCCTCGCATGTGTGCCGGCTGAACCGCTCTCTCTACGGCCTCAAGCAGGCACCACGGGCGTGGTTCACCCACTTCACCCACTTCACCACGCACCTCCGTACCCTCGGCTTCGTCGCGTCGAAGGCGGACTCTTCACTGTTCGTCCTTCGCCGTGGTGAGCAGCTTGCCTACCTGCTGCTGTACGTGGACGACATCATCCTCACCGCCAGCTCGGGTGCCGTCCTCCACTCCGTGATCTAGGCGCTCCATCGAGAGTTCGCGATGACGGACCTCGGCGCGCTTCATCACTTCCTCGGTATCAACGTCACCACCACGGCTCGCGGTCTCTTCCTCTCCCAGGAACAGTACGCCTTGGAGATCCTCGATCGCGCCGGGATGCTCAAATGTAAGCCGCTCACCACGTCGGTCGACACACTCGCCAAGCTCTCCACCGACGATGGGCCGCTCTTCCACGACCCATCCCTCTACCGCAGCTTGGCCGGTGCTCTCCAGTACCTGACGTTGACACGTCCGGACCTCTCCTACGCGGTACAACAGTGTTGTCTGTTTATGCATGCACCGCGGGACGACACAACTCGGTCTTCAGATCCAACGCGACGCCTCCACCGAGCTCACTGCCTACTCCGACGCCGACTAGGCCGGCTGCCCCGACACACGGAAGTCCACCTCGGGCTTTTGTGTCTTCCTCGGCAGCAACCTCCTCACTTGGTATTCGAAGCGCCAGAGCACTGTCTCTTGGTCCAGCACCGAGGCCGAGTACCGCACGGTTGCCAATGCCGTCGCCGAGGCAGTGTGGCTGCGCCAGCTTCTTGGAGACCTTCACCAACACCCCTCACAAGCTACCGTGGTCTACTGCGACAACGTCAGCGCCGTCTACATGTCCAGCAACCCAGTGCAACACCAACGTACGAAGCACATTGAGATCGATCTCCACTTTGTACGGGAGCGTGTTGCACTGGGCGAGATCTGGGTTCTTCATGTGCCCACAAGCTCCCAGTTCGCGGACATCTTCACGAAAGGGCTGCCGACGCGCATCT
>NC_057809.1:14924132-14929086 GCF_018294505.1 Triticum aestivum | reverse complement strand
GGGTGTTCGACTGCACGCACTCTCCAGTCATCAGGTGGCTGAACCACCTTACCGGGTCTGCTGCTGGGCTAAACGGCCAGCCCCTCTCTCTCGCTCAACGTGCGCCTGCACGTCCTGCATGCTAGGCATGCCGATCCAACCTCTCACCCCACCTCTGTGTACTCTACTGATGTACCCTATATAAGCCCATCGAGGCCATGTAATACAACGTGTGAGAGTAATACAATCCAACTTTAAGCTGCACTGCAGACTATGTTATCAATTTCACTTGAAATGTATTTGAGAACTATGCCTATGCTCCTGAATTCGAAAAACAGAAGTGAAAATTTGTAGAGATTATGATCCTCTCATTCTCCAAAGTACCTAGTTACTGCAAATATGTAGATTTTGGGGATCGGAACCATCTTTTAAGTTGCGCTGCAGACTATGTTTATCAATTTGAGTTGAAATGAAATAGGGATCTATGCTCCTCGATTCGAAAAAGAAACTGAGAATATTTTGACCTTCAGATAATTTTTGATTTTTCTGAACCTACTTGTGTACACCAGGCTTCCAGTTCCAGATGAATGCCCGGACGAATGCTCCAGCAACCATGGTTTATCTAAATCTAATGGGTTGATGGACATGCAGGTTGAGCAGGAGAAAAGAATCCAGCAGCTTAAGACCATATACAGCCGGACATAGCAAATATGACCCCTTAAATGCCCGCGGACATGCCCGGCCAGTGACCGAAAATATCCGTTTTGAGCCCCTATTTATATGTTCGCACAACCACACTTGTCATTTTTCTTCTCATATGGCTGGTCACTTGCACGTGATTGGTGGAGATGAAGAGAGAGAGAAATAAAAGAATGAATAAATAAAAAGAAAAGATGGTCCGAGGTGAGGCCGTGTCCTACGTGCACGGGCATGTCCGCGAGCCCTCATATCTTTCCCATATTTGAGTTGGATATGAGGGTTCACGGACAGGCCGGGCGTATAGGGATGATATGAGAAGTCTGGTTGAGTCACGTTTTTCCTTCTCTCTTCTGTCCGATCACTGACCGAGCACGTAAGCGGGCATATGAGGGATGTTTTGATGTGTCCGGCTTAGATTCTGGAAGGACCATATTGGAGCATTCGAGCAGGAAATAGCGTCAGTCAAGCGTGAAACTGAAGAAATGCATCCTGCATATGAGCATGCTGTGGGCGTAAGTGACTTTTTCTATCTCAATTTTTTTTCTTAAGAATGAACTGCATTAAGAATCTAAGTATCTAACTGTGTCTTGTTTGCAGAAAATCCTGAGGTATTTCAAACCTCCTCGTGATGATTCAGGTTTTGTCTTACCAGAGGGTACAGAACGGATAGCTTTGTTTCGGGAACGTGAAAAGATTTTTGTAAAGAGGAATATATTGATGTCGCGAAGATACCAATTACACACAGTCTCTGCACCTACAAGATGTCGCGAACACCTTGACCTTCTCCACCGCAGTCTCCATCATGGAAATCAACAAGTCGACATGTCCCAAGGTGTCATCAAGCAACAAAGCTTCGCACCACATCCTCAGAACCACGTAGGTTGATACGGACGTGCACGACGGGAATCTAACCGATCCAGATATCCTGAGCAAGATCTCTGGTGGCCGTTTCAGAACAGTTCGATGGCCAAATCAAGGAAGACCGATCATGCAGGACGTTGTCATGATGCGAGAAGAGAACGAGGACGGCCTCCTTATGCAAGCAAAACCAGCAGCCCCTACGCCGGTGGTCAGAGCAGCAGAGGAGAAAACTGCCACAGCACCTCCACGCCCGGAACACTCCATCCAGAGCAGGCCCAGCCAGCCCTGATCGGGAAAAGCAAATATATGTAGATGCTTCTTCACAACAAAATTCAGTTCTGATACAGTTTGGTTATTCCATGATTTGTTTAGCTGCGTCCCTCATAAGCGTCTAGGTTGAATGCATCTTGTTTCGATGTTCCAAGATCTCCTCACATGTTAGCTGTTCCAAGATCGATCGCCTCACCTGTTACCTGACTATTCTAGCCTTCTATGGTGTTTTTGGATTTCCTGTGGAATGTTACTTTTTCCTGTGACACTAGCAATATGAGCACAAGAGCTTAATCGGAATTGACAATGGTGGAGGTAGCAACACGTGTGTTGTGGAAGCATGTAATGGATGGATGTATGCTCTACTAAGAAATGTATTGAGATATTAATTAGCCGGTTCGCTTTGGATTCTCTACCAATATATTGAAAATATTGGCAAATGCAGACTGCTATATTGATGAACTAGGACGATACATACCCTGCTTAAACATTGATGAAATTCGACTCCTAACTGCTACAAGCCTACAATCTTTCAATTCAGCATTTCTTTGCAATCTGCACACGCGGGACATGAATATATGATGCTATGCGTTGGCTAGTTAGCAATAAAATGTGAAGAAGCTTAATTAGCATGTTAGATACATGAATATAATCTCACAGGAATGCTATGCGTTGGCTAGTTAGCAATAAAAATGTGAAGGGGCTTAACATGCGTGATGCATCTCCAATCTGTATATAAGCTAGGGCTTCCTGGCAGTTGATTCAGACTTAGAGGAGAGATGATTACTTTTTGGCTAGAAGAGTACTCGAGATTTTTGTTCACTGGGATATTAGAGGAAACCAAACGCACGGTGTGGCCCCTAAGCTGGAGGGTTGGCTTTTTGTTGCTGTAGACCTCATAGTGCTCATAGGAGTAAATTGCATAAAACCACCACTTTGAGGGCTAGGTTTGCGAAAATCACTAGGATACAGATTCGTTGCAGACAGCACCACGTCTAGCGTAATTCTTTTGCAAAAACCACTGATCAGCGGATCGGGCCGTGTTAAGTGAGTTTATGACAGCCGGGGCCCGTTTTTCGCCTACGTGGCACTCCAGGCCATCCCGACAGCCGGCAGACGGCGTTAGACGGCGCCGTTCAGTCCTAGCAGTCAAAAGCGCCAACCGTTACTCCTTCTCCACTCTGCTGCTCGCTCTCTTCTCGCTCTCGCTCTCTTCTCGCTCTCGCTCTGTTCTTGGTCGCCGCACCCGTCGCCGCCGCCGCAGCGCCATGGTGTAGTGGAGTGATGGGTCGGATAGCAGCGAGCACACCAGGCAGTACATGAGCTCAGATTCCAACGACAGCACCATTAAGGTCAGTTCTCAGAGTTAGGGTTAGGGTTTGATATTTGGGGATTTTTGGAATGAGCTTCTTTTCAATCATTGGACCAAATCTCTGTCATTCCTTTGCACTCCAGGTTCCTGCTAGCACCGAAGACTCAGATTTCGAGGGCCCTGAGACAGATATGTATGTTTTGTGCCATGGCCACGGGAAGGCAGCAGAAAGGCGTGTTGCTTTCGAAGGGATTCACACTGGCAGGAGGTTTCTTTGTTGTGCAGAGAAGGTATGGTTCCAGCTGAACTAATTGGAACTTGTGGATTTACCAAACAGATATGTCATTTGTTTACCATGGATATGTACTGTGGAAGCAGCCATTGTATCATATTGTGAGGTTAGGACAGTGGATGCAGTCATTGTTTACTGTGGAAGCAGGCATTGTATTATACTGTGAAGTTTGAATAGTGGATTCATTAATTGTTTACTCTGCCAGAATTGTTTAGTCTGGCAACATTGTTTAGTTAGGTCATTTTGTTAACTCTGTCAGGTTAGCATATTTTAAGAGAGTAGATGCATGGGTTGGCAGACCAGCATTTTTTAGTTTGGATCTGGCAATATTGTTTAGTTAGGACATTTTTTAACTCTGCCATGTTAGCTTATTTTAGGACAGAATATTCATGGGTTAGCACACCAGCATTGTTTACTTAGTAGTTGTTTATTTTAGAGCATGATCTGAATTTTAGTATAAAGTAATCTAGCCTATCATTGTAAGCAAGTCACTGTTATGTAATTCATTTTGTTAATACTCTTTTTCCAGGAAGGCAAAAACTGTGGACTAGTAGAATGGATTGATCCATCTTGGCCCACTACCCTTGAGAATGCACTGTCCAAGTTGTGGTCTATGTATGAACAGAGTAAGATGGACAGGAATGAGGAATGTCTGATGCATTCATTTACTGTTCATGACCTGACACAAGAGAAGAAGAAACTCCAGGCCAGCTATGAGAAGTTGGTTGAAGATGTCAATGCACTTATGGATGCCCAGGAGCAGAGGGCAGTGATAGAAAGGAAAGATGCTGAAACAACCAAGTTGCAGGAGAAGTATGACACTTTGAAGAACATAGCAGCTGCTCAAGGTACTGTCATTAGGAACATGAAGTTGAAGATAGCTGAAGAGAAGAAGAATTTGCAGATCCACATTGATGAGCTCAAGAAGACAGTTGAAGAGAGCAATGTGAAGCTGGAGGGCATCAAGGCCATCATAAATGGATAAGCAGTGCAAGAGAAGAATGGGCAATATCATTTGGCATTTGCTGACCTTTTGCAGGGTGTGGTTTGGCATTTGTTGTAATGATAATAGTTTAAATTCTATTAACTATGAGTACTCCTGAACTATGGATATGTAATCTTAAGTAAGATGTTTGCATTTGAACTAGTGCTGAATGTGGTGCTATTTGAACTAGCGCTGAATGTCAAACTATGATTATGTATGGATTTGAACTAGTGCTGAATTTGGTGGTATTTAGAGCTGGTTAATGTTATCTTAAGTAATCTATTAGCAAATGATGATTTTTGCTTTAGTATGTTCCTGTTCAACTGATGATTCTGAGTTAAGTAGGGTCAATTAGGGTTGTTTTTGGCTTTTTATCGACGCCGAGGCATCAACTAGGTCAAGTTAGGGTTTTTGATTTTTTATCGACGCCGAGGCATCAAGTAGGCCAAGAGAGGTTGGGTTGTTTTTGGCTTTTTATCGACACCGAGGCATCAACTAGGCCAAGTTAGGGTTTTTGGTTTTTTATCGACGCCGAGGCATCAAGTAGGCCACGAGG
>NC_057809.1:14904438-14923691 GCF_018294505.1 Triticum aestivum | reverse complement strand
TTTTTATCGACGCCGAGGCATCAAGTAGGTCAAGAGGAAGGTTTTTGGGTTTTTATCGACGCCGAGGCATCAAGTAGGCCAAGATAGGGTTTTTGGGTTTTTATCGACGCTGAGGCATCAAGTAGGCCAAGAGGAAGGTTTTTGGGTTTTTTATCGACGCCGAGGCATCAAGTAGGCCAATATAGGGGTTTTGGGTTTTTATCGATGCCGAGGCATCAAGAATATCACATCATCAAGAGTATCACAACATCAAGACTATCACAGCATCAAGAGTATCACAGCATCAGCAGTACTACTAGAATGCCATAGTTTGACACAAATTGATCATAACAGTTGAGCATCATAGGACTACTAGAATTCCAAAGTTTGATACAACATCAACACAAACAAATCAATATCAACACTGGAGTAGCATAACTGGAGTAGCACAACTTCAACAACATAGTTTCACAACACAACCAAAATGCCATAGTTTGATAAAACATCAACACAACCAAATCATCACCATTTTGCACCAGAGGTAGTCAAGTAATCCTTTATTCTGTTGCTGGGCTTCCTGACTCTCTGGGAACCATCACTTGGTCTTGGAGGCATGAAAGCAGCTGATGAAGATCTGGTTGCTGGTGCCTTACCCTTGGGAGCAGCTGGTGCCTTACTCTTGGGAGTAGATGATGAAGATTTACTGACTGTTGCCTTACCCTTGGGAGCAGCTGGAGCAGCTGGCTGCCTCCTAGCTGGAGCAGCAGCAGATGTTGCCCTCCTTGCTGGAGCTGGATAACTACTAAGTCTGTTTTGCAATTTGTGTCCATGGCATGTCTGGCCCAAGTGTGCTTTGAGATTTTACTAAGCCAAGCCCATGCTGCCTCACACTCTCTCTTCAACTCATCCATTGCAACATTATAACCATGTTCAGTGTATGAGTAACTTGCTTCATCCATGTATTTCTTCAATTCTAGCCCTCTAAACCCAGCATTTTGAAAGTTCTGGTAAATGTTTCTGAGGCAAAACCTTTGTGGACAATTGGGAAAGACTCTGTTTATGGCTTTAAGCACGCCCTGTGTGAATTTAAGTAAAGCTAACTTAGTGACTACACCTAAATGATTGTGTAACTACTAGAAAGAACTATGATTGTGTACAGAAAGTAGCTACACCTAAATGCAAGTAACTACTAGAACGAACTAAATGAAAGCTAGCACAAGTGGATTTCATTACCTTCTACCTATCAAAAATTATTGTGTAGTTGCCAAACTTCCCAGATTGGCCACCCAGTGCTACCTTCAGCTGATATAGAAACCAAGTCCAGGAATCTGTGTCCTCCTTATCAACAATTCCAAAAGCAATGGGAAATATATTATTGTTCCCATCTCTTCCAGTAGAAGCAAGGATCTGTTGACCAGTAGTGAGCTTTATGAAGCATCCATCCAGACCTATAACAAGTAAACACATTAGGCAAACTATTTGAAAACACACATTATTCAAACACACATTAGATACCAAGCCATTACCTATGAATGGTCTGCAGCCAGTCAGAAACCCTTCTTTGCATCCATTTAGGCAATAGAGTAATCCATGAAACCTAGGGTTTGTGCTTGGATGCTCCCTCAAACGTCTTGTTGTCACTATACACCTTGAACCTGGATTAGTATCTAGCACAACCTGCAAATAATCCCTAATCCTGGTGTACTGGGCCTTCTGATCTCCTAACACAACATTCTTTGCTGCCTTCTTAGCCCTGTATGCCATGTGGGTTGATATTTCTACTCCATACTTGCTCTTTGCAGTGTTAATTATAGTAGTGATTGTTGTGCATGGGTCATTTCTGATTGCTTCCTCACAAAACTTTGCAAACCACTTAGTAGTAACTTTTGTGTTCTCTGACACAGAAGGACAAGTGTGCACCACATACTGCTTCCTTATGGTAAAAGTCTTCTCATTTGCAATCTGAGAAGCTGCTATATAAAAAGGGCATGTCTCATCTATGCATTGTGCTATAACCCTGTCACTGCAATTTCTATGGTACTCATAGTTCCTATTCTGTGCAATGTGCATTGTTTGAAGTGCATTCCTGAACTGGTACACATCAATGAAGCAAAGATGCTTCACAAATTGCTCTGCTGGGTGAGCTCTATTCTCATCATACCATAACCTTTTCTTCATCTTCTTAGCTCTGCTTTTCCTGCCATTGGGCAAAACAGATGCCAATGCCTCTGCACCATCATCATCTTCCACACCCAAGTCCATTGGTTTCCTGTCTTCATCAGAAGATGGTATCCAGTCCTCCTCAAACAACTCCTCTACACTTGCATGTGATCTGCTTGTTGGGCCTTTTCTGTGTTTCTTCTCCTTTTTCTTCTTCTGTCCATCTTGCCCAACCTACTCCAGATTACTCTCTTCCTCCAAAGTACTCTCTTCATCCTCTTCTTCACGTTCAGCCTCATATAGTGCATCCTCCTCCTCTGTCTCATACATTTCCTCAACATCTGTGTCCCCTTCAAAATGAAGGAGTGGATCTTCCCTCTGTCTTTTCATCTCCTCAAGCCTAGCAAGGATATCACCATATTCTTCCAAATCATCATCACTGTCCTCCTCATTATCCACCACTGCAGCTTTTCTCTTCAAAGAAGTGTCCTTCTCTTTATTTTTCTTATTCTTCCTAAACATTTGAATTTCCTTCCTCCTTGTCTCCTCCATAACCTTTTCAATTTCCATTTGCTCCTCTGAATTGTTTACATGATTTTCTTCCACTTGTACATAACCTAAAGCAAGTTGCTCCTCCAAATTGTTTGTGCTATGCTGTGTTTGAAACTGTATGGGCATTGGCTCCAGTTCTGCTGCTTCTGAACTTCCTACTGCTACATGCACATTTCCTGCACTGAACAACACTCCTCCTTCATCTATCTGATATAGTTTGGGCTCTCCAATTTCTTCTAGAGGGATTTGCTGCTCAATAACATTGGAGCTGGTGTTTATAGTTGCAGCATTGAGAGAACTGGCCCTAACAACTGTCACATTCAATATCTTTTGATTTTGCAATGCTATGTTGTCTAGAATTTCCTCAAGCTTGTCATCATCATCTATTTCTTCCATTCCTTCTATACCAAGCCCAGGATCCCTGACATAGTACATGTAATCTTTAAATCCATAACCTTCTGTTTCTATCAGTGCTACTAGGTTGTAAAATGTTATGTCTGACATCATCATAGATCTCTCAATATTGTCTCTGCCATGGAAATGCATCCTCAATTCCCAACCTCATCATCCAGACAGCAAATAATATAAAATACATAGCAGTATAAGTGCTTAATTATAATTGAATAACACTAATGAAACAACTCATGTCAGTGCACTAATACAATCCTTTGTCACTTATAAAGCAGATAACAGGATAACTCATTTAACAGTGAACCTAACCAAATGTCTAACTTCACTCCAATTAACAGTGTACCTAAAATAAACTGAATAACAATATCATAATCATATACTGTAAGTGCATCTAGTGCCACCCCTAGTTGGTTTTGGAGTATTGACGACAAACCTAGTTGAGGGACTAATGTGTTTGTGAGAATTGCAGGATAACACAGGTAGAAGTCCCTCATTGATTCGGTTTTCCTACCAGAGATGACCCCATAAAATGTATGAAGACATTGATGTCAAAGGTGGTATGTGAAGATATTCACATTGAATATTATGACAAGAGAAGACATCGCATGAAGCCTATGGAGATCGAAGACTCAGATCTTTGGTAGTTCTTTTTCTTATTTATTGAGTCATAGGAACTATCGTACTGTTAAGTGGGGTCCAAGAGAACCAGTCAGAATGACTGAAGTGATGCTTAACCAAAACATATGTCTTCGAGTGAAGACTATGAGAGCGAATCTTGTCAAGAGTCGGACAAGTCGGCTTTGCTTGTAGCCCAAGTAAAAATGCCGTGTGTGTTTGAAATCTGACCGTTGGAACACGTGTCAGTTCCTTAGTGACCCAGGGTCATTTCGGACAAATCGGGTCGGATTGCCTAGTGGCTATAAATAGCCCACCCCCTACAACCATAAATGGTTGGCTGCTCAGAGTTAAAGTACGGCTTTTGTCATGTGAGAGCAACCCACCTCGAAGCCTTTGAGAGAGAATTCCTTGCGAGGATAAAGCCCTAACGACCCAGAGCCAAAGAGTGTTAGGCATCACTTAAGTCTTCCTGTCTGTGTGATCTGAAGACTTATTACACTTGAGGACTGTGAATCCTCTAGCCGGTTAGGCGTCATGTTCTGAGCATCCAAGAGTCATTGTGGATCGCCGGTGAACGAAGTCTGTGAAGGTTTGAGAGTCTACCTTGAAGACTTACCAGAGTGATTGGGCGAGGTCTGTGTGACCTTAGCTCAAGGGGAATACGGTGAGGACTGGGTGTCCTGAGCTGCGTGTTCAGGACTGGGTGTCCGGGACTGTGTGTCCTCAGGTTTAAATACCTAGCCGCCCTAACCAGATGTACAGTTGTCACAGCAACTGGAACTGGTCCAACAAATCATTGTCTTCAACGAGTCACTGGTTTCATCCTTCCCTTCCCTTTACTTACTGTTGGTCCTTGTGAAGTCATCGTATGGTTGCACTATCTTTTGTCTTCACTGAGTGACTGCTTGTTCTGATTGGCTTCTTAATATCTTCCTACCTGATCTTTACTACCTACCTGCTATTAGTCATTGTGCTTTCACTTCATTGAATACTTGACTATGGTTTGCCCAGTGTAGTCTACCTTCTGCTGCATGGTAATAGGTTTATTTCTATCGTTTGTCTTCGAAACTTCCACGTTTTGAAGACTTTCATAAAAATCGCCTATTCACCCCCCTCTAGTCGATATAACGCACTTTCAATTAGTATCAGAGCCTGGTACTCCCTTGTTCTGTGTGATTTGGTTTAACCACCTGGAGTTTTAGCTATGTCGACTGCTGGGATAATTAAAGTCTCCGCTGCGTGCCCCGTCTTTGATGGAACTGAATATCCCTACTGGAAGAATAAGATGCGCATGCATCTTGAAGCCATTGACGTCGACCTATGGTATGTCATCAAGAACGGCGTTCCCAAGGCTGGAGAAGGTGTCACTGCTGCTGACGTCAAGAAGATTGTTCAACTGGACTCTACTGCCAAGAATATCATCTGTGGTCATCTGACCAAAGGACAGTATGGCCGCGTGAGTGCTTTGGAAACATCTAAGCTAGTCTGGGACTGGCTCTCCAAGATCAACGAAGGCGTCTCAACCCAGAGAGATCAGAGAATCGGTGTCCTTCGCAACCTCTTCAACCGCTTCAAGAGAAATGACAATGAGAATGTCCAGCTCACGTTTGATCGACTCACTGACATCACAAATGAGCTTCAAGCTCTCGGCGCCACTGAGATCACCAAGCATGAAGTCGTCAAGACACTCCTGAGATCACTTGACAGCTTGTTTGACACCCTAGCCCTGATGATTCAAGAATGTCCGGACTTCAAGACACTCGATCCGTCTGACATACTTGAGAGGCTCAACACACACGAGTTTCAGCTTTCTGAGAAAAGAGACATCTACGGTCCCAACTATGGGCGAACTCGCGCCTTGAAGGCAAAAGCTGTCTCCACATCTGAAGAAGAATCTGACAGCAATTCTGATGATCCTGAAGACATTGGAATGGAGCTTGCTATGCTTGTGAAGAAGTTCCAAAAATTCACCAAGAAGAAAGGCTTCAGAAAGTCTTCATGATCAAGCTCAAGGAATGATGAAGCTTCTGCTCATGACTACAAGAAAAGATCATGCCACAAGTGCAAGAAACCTGGCCACTACATCTCTTAGTGTCCGTAGTGGGACAATGAGAACAACAAGAAGAAGAAGAGCAAGGAGTATGACTCCGACGACAAGAAGAAGAAGAAATACTCAAAGTCTTCTTCCAAGTCTTCATCACACAAGAAGAGCTCATCTGGCAAGGCACGTGCGTTTGTTGGCAAGGAAATGGATTTATAGGAGGAGTCCGCTTCTAAGGAGGCGGAGGTGGAGTCTGAGGAGGAGTCCGATTCTGGCATTGCGAGTCTGGCTACAGCATACGTTGCCAAGTCCATCTTCAACACTGAAGACAATGACTCCATCACTGACACCGATGCAAATGACAAGGACTACTTCGCTCCTACCTACTGCTTCATGGCACGCGGTGCCAAGGTAAACACACGCACTACTCACTATCAAACATCTAGTGACGATGACTCTAATTGTGGTTCCAAACCCAGCTACAAAACACTTGCTAAAATTGCAACTGAACAACAGAAAAACATGGAACACATTCAAAAATTGTTAGACAAAAGCGATGATCTGTTAGACGCTGAAATGACTCGATCTCAGTCCTTAATTGAAGACATAAAAAATCTTCACGTTAAGTATGAGGAACTTGAAAGTAGTCATGAAACGCTCTCAACAGCTCATGAAAGGCTTTCCTATGATTATCTTCAAAGGAAGCAAGATCTTGAGAAATTGAGAGCGGCTCATGAAGATCTTCAAAAAGAAAACAAGTCGCTTCGTGCCGAACAGATCAGTTCAGCTCAGGAAGGATTTGAACCACCATGTCTTAAATGCATTGAGCATGATAATGCTACTTCTGTTGCTGAATGTTCTACTGCTGTTACTGTTGCAATATCTTCAACTGTTGGTGTGGGAACTAACCCCTCTGCTGAGGATACCACTGCTATTGCTGATGAGAATGCTAGGTTGAAGACATTGCTTGAAACAGGGATGCACAAAAGTCTCAAAGGGCATCAGACACTATGTGATGTCCTCAAAAGGCAGATCCTAAACCGAAACCCTAGGAAAGAGGGTGTTGGGTTCGAAAGGAAAATGAATGCTGATGGCTCTTACTGGAAACCTGATCACTACCCCAAAACCACATGGGTTGCTGCAAAGGAACCTTCAGCAGATCCATCCACTCTATCTGGCTTCACTTGTGCTAACCCCATTGTTATTGATGAATCCGTTGATGCAAACTACAAACTGTTTAAGAATCAGAATGGTGAAGTGTTTGCCAGGTATATTAGTACTAACTGCAGGAATGGACCGCCTATGAAGAAGATCTGGGTGCCGAAAAGGTGTTTGGAGAATCTTCCTGTGAATGTCATCATGACACCATGGGTGAAGAAGACAAATCCCAGACCACAGTCTTCATACGGTCCAAAGGCTTCATACACACAGAGGACTCACCTGAGTCGCACTAATGCAAAAGTTTTGCAGGGAAGCCATACTCGGGCCTATGAATATGAGCGTGGTTCATCAAACCGCCATGTTCATAAGACCAATAACTATTCTGCTTATTCTTATGAGTACTATTGTTCACCTGCAAGACTTTTTGCTAGGGCTCCAAAGCCAAAGTTCTCAGATGTTGCAGTTAGACTTATCGCTTCTAAGCCACCCTTGAAGATGTGGGTGGCTAAGAAAGCTTAACTCTCTTTTGCAGGGACGGGTCTCCAGCAGAAAACCAAAATCATCTGACACTATTGCTGGGGACCTTAAACATCTTGTAGGGCGCAAGATCAAATGCCCAAATGGTCTTATTATGTACTTTGTTCCTGAATCGCTTGCTACTCACCCTATCAGTCCAAATCTTGATCTAAGCTTTCATAACCCACTGGTTCGTCAAATGTTTTTGCTTCACAATTCTCTTCGTGAAGCCTATCCCCCTAACTGCACTGTAGGGTACGACACCAGATGCTTCAGAATGGATCATTGATAGTGGGTGTACCAATCACATGACTGGCAAAAGAAGCCTTCTTATGGACTCAACCTTACGTCCATCCGACAAGAGTCACATCACATTTGCTGACACTGGTAAAAGTAAGGTATTGGGTCTAGGTAGAGTTGCAATCTCAAAGGATCAACACATGGATAAAGTCATGCTTGTTGAATCCCTTGGTTTCAACTTAATGTCTGTCTCAATGCTTTGTGATTTAAACATGATCGTGATGTTTGGAAAATATCGTTGCCTTGTCCTAATGGAATCTGACAAGTCTCTAGTGTTTGAAGGGTATCGGAAAGATGATTTGTACGTGGTAGATTTCTCAGCAGGACCACAGCTTGCCGTATGTCTTCCAGCAAAAGCTTCAGAATGCTGGCTCTAGCATCGGAGGCTAGGGCATGCTGGCATGAGGAACCTCCACACCCTTGCAAAGAAGAAGAATGTCATAGGCATCGAGGGCGTCAAGTTCAAGAAAGATCACTTATGTGGTGCCTGTGAAGCAGGAAAGATGACGAGGGCCAAGCATCCCTCGAAGACAATCATGACAACAACTCGACCCTTCGAACTGCTCCCCATGGATCTCTTCGGTCCCACTCATTACTCAACTCTTACTACTACTGCTTGTCTCTATGGCTTTGTCATTGTTGATGATTATTCCAGATATACTTGGGTGCACATAATCCTCTACAAGACTGAAGTGCAGGATGTCTTCAGACGCTTCGCCAATCGAGCAATGAACAACTATGACGCCAAGATAAAGCACATCAGAAGTGACAATGGCACTGAATTCAAGAACACTGGCCTTGATACATATCTTAATACTTTGGGCATCACACATGAATTCTCAGCTCCGTACACGCCATAGCAGAATGGCGTCGTCGAACGCAAGAACAGAACACTCATTGAGATGGCCCGAACGATGCTAGATGAATACAAGACTCCAAGAAAATTCTGTCCTGAAGCCATTGATACTGCATGCCATACAATCAACCGTGTTTATCTTCACAAGCTTCTGAACAAGACATCTTATGAGCTCCTTACTGGCAAGAAGCCAAATGTCAGTTACTTCAGAGTATTTGGCGCCAGGTGCTGGATCAAGGATCCAAATCACACTTCAAAATTTGCACCAAAAGCACATGAGGGTTTTATGCTTGGATATGGAAAGGATTCGCACTCCTACAGAGTCTTCAATCTCTTTCATTATAAAGTGGTTGAAACAGTGGATGTGCGGTTCGATGAGACTAACGGTTCACAAAGAGAGCACCTGCCAAATGTGCTAGATGAAGTTCCATCCAGTGAATCAATCAAACTTATGGGAACTGGAGAAATCATACCCTCTGAAGCTCAACTTGAAGAGGAACTTATCATCTCCGCACCCGATCAACCTGAAGACAATGCTCAGCCTGAAGATAATCCTTCTAACAATGACAATGATCAGCAAGAGCAAAATCTTCGCCCTGTACATCCTCGTGTTGCCAATGAAGTGCAGATTGAGAGAATAATTGATAGCATCAATGCACCCAGTCCGCTCACTCGTTCAAGGGCAACACAGCTAGCAAATTTCTGTGGGCACTTCGCATTCGTCTCAATAACAGAACCCAAGAAAGTTGAAGAAGCCTTCACAGAACCTGAATGGATTCAAGCTATGCAAGAAGAGCTTCAACAGTTTGAGCTGAATAATGTATGGGAACTGGTTAAGCGTCCTGATCCTCGGAAGCACAATATAATAGGCACCAAATGGATATACCGCAACAAGCAAGATGAGCATGGTCAAGTTGTCAGAAACAAAGCTCGTCTCGTTGCTCAAGGATATACTCAAGTTGAAGGGATTGACTTCGATGAAACATTTGCTCCTGTGGCTCGACTTGAAGCCATATGCATACTGCTGGCCTATGCAAATCATCATAACATACTTCTATATCAAATGGATGTGAAGAGCGCTTTTCTCAATGGCAAGATTGAAGAAGAAGTGTATGTTGCACAATCGCCTGGCTTTGAAGATCCAAAGCATCCTGACATGGTATACAAACTCAACAAGGCACTGTATGGCCTCAAACAAGCCCCTCAGGCTTGGTATGACACACTCAAATACTTCCTGAAGAGCAAAGGCTTCACACATGGTTCCCTTGACCCCACTCTCTTCACGAAGACATATGATGGGGAACTGTTTGTGTGCCAAATATATGTGGATGACATTATCTTCGGCTGCACCAATCAGAAATACAGTGAAGAGTTTGGATATATGATGCAAGAGCAATATCAGATGTTCATGATGGGAGAGCTGAAGTTCTTCCTCGGTCTTCAAATACAACAGCAACGCAACGACATCTTCATATCTCAAGAGAAGTATCTCAAAGATTGCCTGAAGAAGTTCGGTATGCAAGATTGCAAAGGCTCCACGATGCCAATGCTAGCCAAACATCATCTAGGTCCTGGCGACAATGGTAAAGAGTTCGATCAAAAGGTATACCGCTCCATGATTGGTTCTTTACTTTATCTATGTGCATCTAGGCCAGATATTATGCTTAGTATTTGCATGTGTGCTCGATTCCAAGCGGCACCAAAGGAATCGCATCACTTAGCTATGAAGCGAATTCTTCGATATTTGGCTTACACCCCAACTCTAGGATTATGGTATCCAAAGGGCTCAGAGTTTGATCTAGCTGGATTCTCGGATGCTGATTATGCTGGTGACAAGGTTGATCGCAAGTCTACATCAGGCACATGTCATTTTCTGGGACGATCACTTGTATGTTGGTCTTCAAAGAAGCAGAACTGTGTATCTCTCTCCACTGCTGAATCTGAATACATTGCTGCTGGATCTTGCTGCGCTCAGCTTCTGTGGATGAAGCAAACACTCAAAGACTATGGCATTCATCTGAAGCAAGTGCCACTCTACTGCGACAACGAAAACGCCATCAAGATTGCCAACAACCCAGTTCAACACTCGAAGACAAAGCACATTGAGATTCGTCATCACTTTCTCAGAGATCATGTTGTGAAGGAAGATATTGATATCATACACGTCAACACTGAAGAGCAATTGGCATATATCTTCACCAAGCCCTTGGATGAGAACAGATTTTGCAAGTTACGGTGTGAGCTAAATATCTTGGAATCCTCAAATGTCCTGTGATCAGGCACACATCCTAACACTTATGAATATTGATGACTTAGATGTGCAACACACGAAGTAAAGTATATCTTCAATCAATGAAGACATGCATTCTAAGTGTGAATACATTAATGAGGAATTTGACTTCAGAGCACCATGATAATTGTGCACCGTGTCTGGGTCTAATACTTCCTATACGGTGGGTAACGCCACCACCAAATGTTTTGTTTAAAGTGTTTCACTCATGGCGTTACATTTGCTATGTCTTCACATTTGGTTTGGCTTCAATCTCAACATGTCTTCATGATTATCTTCACTATGTTAATTATATATATATATACTAGTGTTCTGTCTTCTACAGCATTCACTTATAGCTATGTCTTCTTGTGGAATCTTTTGAACTAAGTGAATGTGATCGGACCCTAACCTCTCTATGCTTTCTATCTCAAACTCTATTTCTCCAAATCATATGCATTCTTTTGAACCTGTCAAATGTCTTCTCTGCGTCCTTGTCAGCAGAAGATACAGAGACAAGCATTAAGTCCGCTTTCAATGCAAATTCCTTCACCTGAAACCCGGAGAAGTGGGAACGACCACCCGGCAATCCAGGCGTGCGTGGGACGTGGAACAACCTCCGATATGGTGCATGATGGCCATGTGTTCCTCAGATGTGAATCGCCAGGAGCACCCGTGTAATAACACTGAGCCGCCCATGTCCCTATAAATACGCGCCACACCACAGTCATTATCTCTTCTTCCACTCTCGCACGAACCCTAGCGCCACAGATAGCCCTTGACGACGCTGGCCACGAAGCGCTTAGCTGCCGCAACCTCTCCGATGCCGTCTTCACGCCGACCGCGGACATCGTCTTCTCCACCATCGCCGTAGGTGTCCTCCATCGCCAAGTTAGGGCACGGACGAACGGATTGCTTGGCCTCCTCTTCCACTTCGTCTAGCAGTTCTTCGTGTGGTAAATAAAACTTTCTTTTTACGGCCCCTTTGATCCTATAGATTCGTCACTTTCTACCACAAGTGGTTTTTGTTCACACATGTTGGATCCACTTCATACTGCATCTCATAATATGCCTAGTATATTCACTTATGCTTCACAAAGTAGTTAGATTCCTCACTTGTACTAATCCGTGGATTCATACAAATCTGGAACCAACTCCTTATCTATGAGTGAATGTCTTCGTATGATGAGGTCAATGTCTTCTAAACTGATTTATCTTCAAAATCTTCTGAGAATGCATATGACCTCTTCCCCTTCCCTCGCACCTTAATGCTGTCACAGGTACATGTCCGTGGGAGAATCCCTTGGTTCTCATAGTCTGCATTCATTTGCAGAATTCTTATAGTATCACATAAATTCTCCCGAAGCCAGTTCTTGTTTGTCCAGCAAGCGAAAGCCTTTGAAGCCTCTGAACGTATTGAAGCCATTCAGCTTAAAGTTCATGGTTGCAGAGAAATCAGCAAGGAAGGGTGGCAGAAAGCGTCGAGGAGAAACACCAAGAGATCTGCCCGATGACCTCTCAGAGCTGTACAAGACAGATCCTGAAGAGGATTACAATCAGCGCAAGACACGAATCCAATGGATTCGATGATATTGGGCAGAACAGTGGTTCAAGTACAAATTTGTGACAAAGGAATATGCTGAAAAGAATGCCATCAAGCGACCATGGGGAGACATCCTCTACAAAAATCTTCAACCCAGGTCCAGAGATGAAGCCATTGAACAAGGCTTCTATCCCTGCATGGTCCGTGGACCACAGCCTGCAGATGCTGACCCATCGTCACTGCTATGGTGTCGTGATGACAATTTGTTCAAGCGCAACTTCCAGTTTGCCCAGAACTCAGCGAAGCAGAACAAGAAGTCTTTGGGATTAGACTTCAACCCTGGTTCGTCTGCTCCCCGTGCCGATGGAACTCACGAAGCTGAACCCAATATTCTTGGGCCCTTCTACAACTTGGAAGGTCTCATCACTCATATCGTGGTTCAAGGGACAGCCGTGAATGAGCCTACAGATGACGCTGAATCAGATGAAGCGCCTGCAGCGCTGAAGCCAAAGAAACTGAAGCAGCCTAAAGCTTCAAAGCCTGCCTCTGCACCAAAGATCTCACGGGCGAAGCCACTGGCTACTGCACCTCCTGAAGACAGTGTGCAGTCTGAAGATTTGTCACGCATCTCCAAGCCCCAGAAAGTCAAGATGCCTCTGCCACACACCAGCCAAGAACTGACAGCTGCTGCTATTCTGCGCAACGATGCCATCGATCTGTCCAGTGATGAAGATCTTGCAGATGACGCTCTTGAGCAACTGATCAAGAGCAAAGATGAAGCAGAAATCTTCAATGATCTGCCTCTCTTTGACGTGGCAATCATCCACAACTTCATTGATGAGTGGGTTGACACGCCCAACCTCAGCTTCGAAGATCTGCAACTTCCAATTGGCCTCAGTGTTGCCTTCCATGGCGCCATTGCTTCAGAGCTAACTCTAGCTCAGCGCATCATCGAACTGAAGCAAAAGATTGACTTTGAGAAAGCTTACTTCAAGAAGCATATGGCCAAGCTCAGCGTGCAAGAGGTGAAAAACTTCAAGATTATGCTGCACGAGCTCAAAGAAGCCTTTCTCAAGAAACGTGCAGAAGCTCAGGGTTCTCGTGAGCGCATGAAGAGCCTGGCTGACAAATGTGTGCAAGGCTACAACGAGGCTGAGAAGCGCAACGCCCTTGGGCGTCCGGGCATTGATCCCAGGATGGCTGCTAAGCAGCAGAAGAAGCCCACTGTGGCCGAACCCAATGCACCAAGGTAGGAAGTAGATCCCATTGTCTTCCCAACTAGCATGACTGGCTCGAAGCCAAAGGCCAGGTCAACCGCTTCAGAACTGAAGAAGACGAGGACTGCTGAGGCTGAAGCCAGGAAGAGGAAACATTCTGAAGCCTCTGATGCTGCTCCCTCCAAGAAGAAGCGGAAGACCAAGAAGGAACGGGCTGCTCCCACAGAGCCCTTAATTGTTAAACCCATCTCCATGGTTCGCCCTGACACTGAACATCAAGAGCGTCAACTGACTGTCCATGAGCCTGCTTCCACAGAGGCTTGTGAAGCTGAAGACTTTCCAGTAGCTGATCCCACCGCTGCTGAAGACATTGGTCACCATGACCATGTTAAAGATGATGCACTTCTTCCTCAGATCGAGCACCAACAGGTATCATCGCCTGTGCTAACGCACAGCGAACTCATCAGCATTGGTCGTCCTCTGACGCCAATTGCTCTGGATGCATCATGGGTTGATCACCCACAAGAACAAGAGGAAGATGACTTTGAGGCCCAGCCAACTCCAACTCCACAGGCGTCGCCAGCGTTACGCAGGCTTCGCAAAGGACCAAGGCCTCCAGTCTCCGTGTCTGAAGCTAAAGTTGCTGAAGACGTTCCGGCTGCATCAGCCGATGAAGAAGAAACCCCAAGAGTTGCTACACCCCCGTCTCACCAAGAAGCTGTTCTCGAGGAGAACGTGACTGTGACCGACCCTTCAGCTCATCAAGTGGAGGTTGAGAATCTTGAGGCTGCCACCACCAAAAAAAATGAAGCCACTGACGCTATCATGGCTGAAGCCAATGATGCTACTGCTTCTATTCCTGCGCCTGCTGCTGGTCCTCAGTTTGACTATCATGTTGAGCATAGGCCTCAGGTACAGAAGCCAATTCCAAGGTTGCCCAGGTTTCCAGGTCCTGCATCAGCACCTGGATCCTTCAATGTCAACGGCTTCAAAGCAGACAACACTTTCTTCAATAGCTCCAAGAACCCCTACTCAAGGGAAAGAATATCTTCTGATCAGTTCTGGAGCTATCCGCAGCGAAGCTATTACTCCTGCATTCTGTACAATCAAGGTCGCATCTTCCCACATAAGCGTCTTGACACCGAAGCAATAGCTGGTCTGCCCTGTCTCGAAGAAGCTCTGGATTGCTTCAAAGAGGTTGGATTGTTGCCGTTTGTCACCGACCAAGAGCACTGGAATGAAGAGTTGCTGCTCCAATTCTATGCCACACTTCATATCCGTGGGTACAACAGAGATCCGAGGACTTGGGTCCTAGAGTGAATGACAGGAAATGTTCATCACGAAGCCAAAGCCTTTGATATCATTGAGCTCACTGGTCTGCCCACTCCTGGCGATCTCTACGAACTTGGCTGTCAGCTTCACAGTGAAGCTATGGAGATCATCTTTCAGAAGCCTGAACCAAACATGAGTCAGATGCTCAGTATGATGAAGCCCTTGCCACAAGATGCTGCATATCCTAAGGAGTTCTTTATTGAAGACCTTGAGTATCTGCCAAGGACTCTTTATCACATCATAAGGCGAACTCTCTAGCCCATCAAAGGACATTCTACACATGTCAAGCTGGAAGGTGCAATGAAGACTTTGGTCTTCTATATTCTTTATGGCAAATGATTCAATGCACATGACTTCTTCATCCGCCAACTTGCTGCATCAGGCTCTGATCTTTTTGGCTTGAAGTTCTACGCTCCATGGATAATGCGGCTGATTAAACTCCACTCCGCTATCTCATATCAGCCATCTGCTCGCAATCATCGGATCTTTCTGCCTGATGAGGATATATCCGTTGAAGCCATTTATCCTGAGCCTGCCAAGGAGCCTCTTAGTCTTCATAATGCGGAGCATCAAAGTTTCTCTCAGAACATTGAAGGAGTTGAAGCAGTCACTCGTGTTTATCCTCTGGTTGGAACTACACGTGCACCTCATCGTGCCCTTACTAAAGCCACCGAAAGCACTATTGCCCAACAACCCAAGAAGCGATCTCGTGTTCTCAATGACCGAGAGCTTCTGGTGGCTCTTCATCAGAAACAGGATAGGCATCATGACTGACTGAAGCACCAAATGCAAAGCCTCTTGGTGGATGTTAACCGCATTCGCAATCTTGCCACCAAGAATGCCTTTGTTTCCCATGAAACCTCTCGACGCACATGGAAAGGGCTGACGCTTATGTGCTCTGAAGATGATCTTCACGAGGATGGCTTCTCTGAACGCTTCAAGTTTGACTCCACACCTCCTCGAAGGGCAGTGCTGCGACGAACTCCATCTCTTGAAGACTCTGAGTTCTCTTCCTCTGCGGCAACTGTGAATGCCAGAGTGATCGAGGACGAAGACGATGCTACTTCACCGGCCCCTCCTTCAGCACGCTTCGACACTGCTCCAAGTTCTTCTGCACCGCCGAACACCACCGATGACCCTGCTGCTTCACCTACTCTTCATGGGAACGAGTAGATGCTCTATGTCTTCAAACCTTTTTGGTCCTTGCTGACAAAAAGGGGAGAAGCATATGAGTTTGATAGTCTTCAAGCGGGTCCATATGGGCGGTTGCTTTATATTTTGCCTAGTGTTTACAACTCTCGTTTTGATAAATTTGGTTCTTTCAGTTGTAACACCTAAACTCGATGGCCGTCTGCTACTTATTTGCTACTTTATGATGCGATGATAAATTCCGCATGTGCGATGATAAATTCCGCACTTAGATCATTTTGCAGACGTCCATTTTCCATTATGCATGTCATTATCTTCACATACCTTCACATGCATAATGAATTGTCATCATAAGTTGAAGAGGATCTCCATGAGTACAACCTGCCATGTGCATTTGCATTCCAAAAGCAAATTACTTATATGCACATCTTCGGGGGGAGCCCTTGCAACTTATGAAGACAATTCCTTATCCTTTACAATTTCACATATTATATTCCCGTTGAAAACTTCAACTAGGTTGTCATCAATCACCAAAAAGGGGGAGATTGTAAGTGCATCTAGTGCCACCCCTAATTGGTTTTGGAGTATTGACGACAAACCTAGTTGAGGGACTAATGTGTTTGTGAGAATTGCAGGAGAACACAGGTAGAACTCCCTCATTGATTCGGTTTTCCTACCAGAGATGACCCCTAAAATGTATGAAGACATTGATGTCAAAGGTGGTATGTGAAGATATTCACATTGAAGACTATGACAAGAGAAGACATCGCATGAAGCCTATGGAGCTCGAAGACTGAGATCTTTGGTAGTTCTTTTTCTTCTTTATTGAGTCATAGGAACCACCGTACTGTTAAGTGCGGTCCAAGAGAACCAGTCAGAATGACTGAAGTGATGCTTAACCAAAACCTATGTCTTCGAGTGAAGACTACGAGAGCGAATCTTGTCCAGAGTCGGACAAGTTAGCTTTGCTTGTAACCCAAGTAAAGTTGCCGTTTGTGTTTGAAATCCGACCGTTGGAACATGTGTCAGTTCCTTAGTGACCCAGGGTCATTTCGGACAAATCAGGTCGGGTTGCCTAGTGGCTATAAATAGCCCACCCCCTACAACCATAAACGGTTGGCTGCTTAGAGTTAAAGTACGGCTTTTGTCATGTGAGAGCAACCCACCTCGAAGCCTTTGAGAGAGAATTCTTTGCGAGGATAAAGCCCTAACCACCCAGAGCCAAAGAGTGTTAGGCATCACTTAAGTCTTCCCGTCTGTGTGATCTGAAGACTTATTACACTTGAGGACTGTGAATCCTCCAGCCGGTTAGGCGTCACGTTCTGAGCATCCAAGAGTCATTGTGGATCGCCGGTGAATGAAGTCTGTGAAGGTTTGGGAGTCTATCTTGAAGACTTACCAGAGTGATTGGGCGAGATCTGTGTGACCTTAGCTCAAGGGGAATACGATGAGGACTGGGTGTCCTGAGCTGCGTGTTCAGGACTGGGTGGCCGGGACTGTGTGTCCTCAGGTTTAAATACCTAGCCGCCCTAACCAGACGTACAGTTGTCACAGCAACTGGAACTGGTCCAACAAATCATTGTCTTCAACGAGTCACTGGTTTCATCCTTCCCTTCCCTTTACTTACTGTTGGTCCTTGTGAAGTCATCATATGATTGCACTATCTTTTGTCTTCACTGAGTAACTGCTTGTTCTGATTGGCTTCTTAATATCTTCCTACCCGATCCTTACTACCTAGCTGCTATTAGTCATTGTGCTTTCACTTCATTGAATACTTGACTATGGTTTGCCTAGTGTAGTCTACCTTCCGCTGCATGGTAATAGGTTTATTTCTATCGTTTGTCTTCGAAACTTCCACGTTTTGAAGACTTCCATAAAAATCGCCTATTCACCCCCCCTCTAGTCGATATAACGCACTTTCATATACTATACCAGGATAACCTTGCTACTCGTTGATAAAATCAACTAAATCAGCTTATTTGTCAAGTAATCTAAAAATGTCAACCCTAGGGCACAGGACAAACAAATCATAGAATCTGAACTAATCTAAATTATGTCAACACTAGAGCACATGACAACAAATCCACAGCATCTACTCTACTCCATCTGATAGGATAGAGCAATATGGACCCTAACCCTAGAGTACACTAGCAACGCAATTGAAGGGGAGTACTCATTGAATGGAGAACGGGAAGGGGAAGAGCAAAGAAAAGTGGATCTCACTATACGCCGCCGTAGGATGACCCGATGTGTTGGCTTCCCGTCGGATTGGCCTTCACCGCCGTGACGAATGCTCTCGCCGCCCGGTATTCCATCGAATACTGCGGGTCCTCCTCCTCTGATTCCTCCGTCAGCTTGCTAGGGTTCGAGCTCCCACAAAGCTCGCCTGGATCCACTGCAGGTCCTCCTCCGCTGCCGGGCGGAGCGCCGCCACCAGCAACTCCACCTTTCACCGGGCTACGCATCTCTGCAGTGCGAGGGGCAAGGGGGCAACGGCGGCGGGAGCGAGGGGCAAGGGGGCGACGGCGGCGGGAGCGAGGGGGAGGGGGCGACGGCGGCGGGAGCGAGGGGGAGGGGGCGGCGGCGGTGGGAGTGAGGGGGAGGGGGCGACGGCGGCGGGAGCGAGGGGGAGGGGGAAGAAGAATGGGGAAATAGAGACGGATGCGGGGATGACTAAAGACGAGACCTAACGCGCCATCTAACGCCGTCTGCCGGCTGTCGGGACGGCCTGGAGTGCCACGTAAGCGAAAAACGGGCCCCAGCTGTCATAAACTCAGTTAACACGGCCCGATCCGCCGATCAGTGGTTTTTGCAAAAGAATTATGCTAGACGTGGTGCTGTCTGCATCGAATCTGTATCCTAGTGATTTTCGCAAATCTAGCCCTCAAAATGGTGGTTTTATGCAATTTACTCTGCTCATAGTGTTGTTGTCCAGGAGGACCAAGTCAATGACCATTCTCCACATAATTGTGTCAGTCAAAGTTGGTGTCCAAGTTGCAACCACACTTTGTCAACAAGGAAGCAAAACGTGTTCAGCCAAGATGTAGCTTCTGCTGATAAGGAGAGTTCGGTGTGGTGAAGCTACCTCCTCTGAATGCTTTGCTCCAACTTACAACTCTTGTTTGAAAAGGAAATATCCATGTGTGTGT
>NC_057809.1:14892770-14904144 GCF_018294505.1 Triticum aestivum | reverse complement strand
TCATATTAGAGAGCACAACCGAGTCTGTCTTTATGAGAATATTCTAGCTAGAACAAACTTTTCCTTTTAAGTTTTATCATGCATACAACAATGTTGAACCACTGCATGTGTGTCTTCAAAAGAGAAGAGATGAGCGCAATAGCTTAATCTAAAGTGGCAATGGTGGAGCCAGGGCATTGTGATAGGGATGATCATGAGGCTGTAGGAAATAATGTGTGTGTTGTGGAAGCATGTAACGGATGGATAGGATGTGTGGTGTGCTACTCAATGTAAATGTATGCATGAGTGTGCTCGCTATATATGACAGTAGGAATGTCCCAGTACACTCCCATTTTTCTCCTATACGTGGACAAAAGGCAAACCACATGTAATCTCAGTTAACAAACCAAATATCACAGTCCAGAATAAAACGACAATATAGCATGACAAGCTAGCTGGATCATTAGATTACTTTTTTCGAGCCCAACAAAAGCATCACAAAGTACAAACTTATTATGCATCGTTCTGATGCAAAGGCCGGGGTGTCCCCCTTTTTCAAAAAAAACAAACTTATTATGCTAAGCATGAGATGTCAAGAATTGCAACCACGTCAAAAAAAGCCAAATCTCACACATGCACATGTGCCAAATGTGCTTTGCAGACTGTTGGTTGTTGCTCTCTCCTCAGCAACCACACAGGTCTGGACACATTCTTCTACATTTTTTCCTTTTGGGTTGCACCTTGAGCCAAACAAAATATGATACATCCTCTACGATTGCGCTTGTAAATCGTCCTCTCAAAATATGATTCGTCTTCATCTTCGTCTTCGTCTTCCTCTACACATGCCACTTATGTTTGGCATGGCTTCTACCTCCTCTACCACACCATCCACCACCTCTACCTTTCTACCTCCACCTCTACCAGTACCTCTGTCTCTGCCTCTTCCATCGTATCCCCCTAAAACAGATCTTGATTATGTACATCCATGCACCATGCTTATATCAAACCTCATAGCAACATCGGTAGTTACTGAAAGAACATTCTTGACTGTTAAATGTTGAACAACAATCCTTAATAGTATCACCATGTTAAAAGAATTAGCGATCTCAGTATGAGGCATAAATAGCAATCAATGAGTTGTGCAAAAAATAGCAACACAATTAACTATGACCTTGCTACTAAAGAAGCATACATAGCAACAACAACAATTGAAAGGCAGTACAATGAAAATCACTTTCAGAGAATAAATATGCAAAGCACTTCTTATAGATAGACTTCTGTTTGTTATTTTTGGTCCTACGATATCTTATCCGTAAAAAATATTGGTCAATAGATATAGCTACGTTCTTTTACAACTAAGGTCCCTTCACTTTAATTGAATGCATGCGAATTGTAAAGAAAAAATCTAAATGGAAAATGGGATGAATAGGGTTGATATCCTCTACAACTCCCAGTGCTTCTCATGACACATGGAGCCGGAGCCACATGGCATCGCCTGTGACTGCAGTACAGTTACAGTAGAGGATTTGGACCCTTATGAACATAGATTTATGCTCGATGCTCGAAAGAGTTGTGCGTTGTCTGATCCCGACGGCGAGTCATGCAAATACCCACTCTGCATCCATCAACACCATCTTCTCCCATCTCTGTTGACTCCCCCCTCCTCCCACCAGCCCCCACTCCCAGTTGCACTGATGCTCCCACAAATAATATGTATGTCTGGTGAATATAGCTTTTGTTCCCCATAGAGGAAGGTTTTCGAGTATGCAGAAAATATTTCCCTTAATTAAGAACCAAGGTATCAATCCACCGAGTCCATGATTCATAACTAGTGATCAGTAATACGCACAACCTGAACACTTCACTTGGTCCCAACACTTCTACTGAGGTTGTCAACCTCACTTGCTTTGCTAGTTACAAGTATTAATATATCTTGTGGTTGGAATTGATGACTAAGCAAGTGTAAAAAAAAGTAAAAGAACAAAAAAATAAAGTGATCGAGGTTGTGACTATGAGGATAAAGGTGTGGCGAAAAAAATTAAAGTTGTCTATCATTTAAATTATAGTATTTATGACATAATCATATATGTCATGATTGCATAGCATTACGTCCTTGTATCTGTAAAACAGTTATCCAACTGCATCTATCTTTCTATCATTACGACATAAATTATATCTAATACTCCACCGAACAACGCTATCCAGCATGCATTTTAAGTATTAAGTAAAAACAGAGCATTGCATTAACCAAAGTGACATAATGCAAATAGTGTACTATCTTTAACTTCATTTCGTCACCGAGACAACTAGTCAACTAACTTCCTATCCTTAGTGGCAATGACAAAATACAAACATTTTTCTCTTTCTATCACTAAGGTTGATAAATTTCAAGGTTAAACCCAACAAACATGCACAACCCCCTCTTGGAGACCATTCATCTAATCATGTCATGCATGAAGAGGCCCACCTCAATATGCAACCATGCATGAAGAAAGGTCCACCACAATAAAAAAATGATTTCTATTTAATTATAGAACTTATAATCAATAAATACCTCACAACTATACAATAATCAAGTGCAATAAAGCATGCATATGTATTTTCAGTTGATTCTCATGTTATTAATTTAAATATTCATCTTTCATACAACCAATTCTCATTCAAATATATTGCAACCATTTTCTGCAGCAAAGCGTGGGGTATCATCCAGTCGGTTTGTTTTTCCTGTTACTACGCATGACCCAACACTAACACCCCCGCCGCACCCCTACTCCAAATCAGATCTAGTCGGGTTGTTTTGCGTCGTACTACACATGATGCATCAATAAATGCAGTGTTGAACAAATCGGTGCTTATTTCTTCAAGTATAAGTAATGTTGTGAGACTTGATTGTGGTATTTATGTTGTTGTTTTGCCAAATTTTTGCATTGCACGTGGATTAGGCAGCACCCATTAGTTGTGTCCACTCCTTGGGCGCTTGTGTGTGCGCTTGTAGAGCACTAGAACTCATTACTCCTCACAACAGTGACGGTGATCAGTCCTACTACTACTACTACTACTACTACTACTCCCTCCATTCTAAAATATAGTGCGCCCGCGCTTCCCGAGGTCCAACTTTGACCATAAATTTAACCAACGAGACCAACTGCGGCGGGAGAAAAAATTATATAATTGAAAACTTCTTTCAGATACGAATTCGCTGATATAATTTTTGCTCCCGCTGCAATCGGTTTTTGTAGTTAAATTTACGATAAAAGTTGAAGTACGGGGATAGAGGAAGCACTACATTATGGAATGGAGGGAGTACTATAGAGTAGCGTATAGTACCCGGTGTATTCATTGATAGTAGGCTACTGGCTAGCTAGGTCACTTTTGCCTCACTCTAACCAATTGAATGCATGCAAAGCTGGCGTAGGTACAATCGTGCTCTCTAAAACGCGGACTTAGGCGTGCGCAGCTAGCCAGGACGCGGACACGCGATGATGGAGCCGCTTCTCATGCTCACCGCGCTCCTCCTCGCGCACGCGGTGGCTACCCTGGTGCGCGCGGCCGTCGCCCGCCGGCGGCGCTCGCGGTGCTACCTGCTGGACTACGTGTGCCACAAGCCGAGCGACGACCGCAAGGTGAGCACGGAGGTCGGCGGCAGCTTGATCCTGCGCAACAACCGCCTCGGCCTCCCCGAGCTCCGGTTCCTCCTCCGCGTCATCGTCCGGTCCGGCATCGGCGAGCACAGCTACGACCCGTGCAGCATCCTGGAGGGCCGCGAGGACTCGCCCACCCACCGGGACGCGCTCGACGAGATGGACGCCTTCTTCGACGAGGCCATCGCGGATCTCTTCGTGAGGACCGGCATGTCGCCCGGGGACGTCGACGTGCTCGTCGTCAACGTCTCCCTTTTCTCCCCGGCGCCGTCGCTTGCCTCCAGGGTCGTGCGCCGCTTCGCCATGCGCGAGGACGTTGCCGCGTACAGCCTCTCCGGCATGGGGTGCGGCGCCGGCCTCGTCGCGCTCGACCTCGCGCGCAATGCGATGCGGGCTCGGCCGGCGTCCACGCTGGCCCTCGTGGTCTCGTCCGAGTCCATCGCCCCCAGCTGGTACGCCGGCACCGACCGGTCCATGATGCTGGGCAACTGCCTCTTCCGATCCGGAGGGGCCGCCGCGCTGCTCACCAACGACCCGTCGCTCTGCGGCCGCGCCAAGATGGCGCTTCGCCACCTCGTCCGCACCAACACCGCCGCCGACGACAAGGCGCACACCTGCGCGCAGCAGCGTGAGGACGACGACGGCCGCGTGGGGATCAGCCTCGGCAAGGCCTTGCCCGAGGCGGCCGTCCGGGCCTTGACTCTCAACCTGCGGCGCCTCGTCCCGCTCGTCCTCCCCGTGGCCGAGCTCCTGCGGTTCGCCGCCCAGCACGTATCTAGCATGCTTCTATCCCATTTTGGCATGCACGTGAAGGCAGCCGGACGTCCCGGCGCCAGGATCAACTTTAAGACCGGCGTGGAGCACTTCTGCCTCCACCCGGGCGGCGCCGCCGTCATCGAGGCGGTGAAGGAGAGCCTCGGGTTGGACGACGACGACGTGGAGCCAGCGCGGATGACGCTGCACCGGTGGGGGAACACGTCGGCGAGCAGCCTCTGGTACGTGCTGTCGTACATGGAGGCCAAGGGGAGGCTGAAGAGAGGAGATAGGGCGCTGATGCTCACCTTCGGGTCGGGGTTCAAGTGCAACAGCTGCCTATGGGAGGTGACCGGCGACATGGCTGACAAGGGCGCCTGGGCAGACTGTGTCGATGAATACCCACCGGAGAGCACCACCAACCCCTACATGGACAAGTACAGCTGGGTGAACCAACAAGCTTAATTAAGGTGAAGTACACCCTGGTGTTCTAGCAACTACAATAATAATTAAGTTTGTGAGTACTCATTGTGCTTTTTTTACATATTTATATTTGGATGATTACAAGGGTGATTGTATCTAAATCAAATCCAGGTTTGACCACATTTTTATTCGAAAATGTGCCTGTATAAATAGACTTATTAGATTTTGATGATTTGGTATCTGTGGTGATGTTCTCATTAATAGTTAGGTGAATGTATTATGTACTGGAAGATACAAAGTTTTTTTTTCCTTGGGTGGTCATCTTGGCTTTTGATAGATTTTTTTGTGAATTTCATCGGTGCTTTTAATTGCCATCTTGCTTTTGCAAATGAGCTGGGTTGCCCTGGCTATGGCACTTGGTGTATGGTTTTGTTTTCTAAATCTTACTAGCCTTGCGACTCCAGCCTACAGTATACATTTTTTGAGTGTGTATGTAGAGTGGTACACATGTAGACTCAAGAAATCGTTTGTATGTTTATGTAAGTCAACATGCTGTATTTGTCATTTCAAGAATAAAGAACCTAACAAGCACGCTGAATCTCAAAATGTTTTGGTTGAAATATATATCCTTTTTTGGCTTCTACATCAAGAGCATGCAAATAGTCCAACAACATTCATTATGATGAAGTTTTAGAGATATTTAGAAGTCTAAGAAATTAATGGCGTGTTTGGTAGGCCGCACGAAGCTCATATAGGCTCTACATTAATAGTGAGGTGTATGTACTACTACTACCATAGCCCGCGCAGTGGCATGCCGCGCCCATCGGTAAGTCACAACTATGTACACCAAGGTCCAAATAATAGAACTGTAAATAATTCTAAGTTAAACAGGATATGTACAGTAGTTTTATGCATTGTCGTGTTGAATGCAAACATAGTAATCCAGAAAACTAAATAGATAGGAAAATAATGGCAATGGGAAAGAGCACTAAATTTTGTCAAATTGCTCGTATAGTATCTATTTTTTCATGTAATCAGGTGTGAGGAACTCGGTTAACACTAGTAGAAAATTGGGCTTTGGTCCAGGCCGGGTCAGCCCATTAGTCCCGGTTCAGTCCAGAACTGGGACCAATGTGGGCATTGGTCCCGGTTCGTGAGCCCAGGGAGCCGGCCGGGCCACGTGGGCCATTGGTCCCGGTTCATCTGGACCTTTTGGTCCCGGTTGGTGGGATGAACCGGGACCAATGGGCCTCGCTCCTGGCCCACCACCATTGGTCCCGGTTGATGGCTTGAACCGGGACCAAAGGCTCCCCTTTAATCCCGGCTCATGTCACCAACCGGGACCAATAAGGTGCCTATATATACCCCTCGCTCGCGAGCAGAGCACCCCAGTGCTCTGTTTTTCTCTGGCCGAGGGGGAGAGGGCTTGGTGGTGCTCTAGCTCACCGCTTATGCACACAAGGTGTTCGACGGAATGCCCGAGCCACACTACTTAAGCTTTCTCCTCTCCAAGCTCGGCCTCCAAGCTCCATTTTCCATAATATTTGTTTAGGTTTAGCGGTCCGTCACGCCCCATCCCCGTCTTCAATGCCGTCGATCACCCGCGCCGAGCTCATCGCCGGCACCACCGTGGTGAGCCTCTTGTTTTATCTTCTTTCTGAAAGGAAAAATATTCTTACTTGTATGTTTACGTAGATACTTGTATTATGTTCTTACTTTTATTATTGCATCTTATATAGTGCGATGGTTTTGGTATCCGCCCCCGTCGGCCCTCGTCCTGTCTATGATTCGGATGTGGTATATATATATATTATCTTTATAACTATTGGTTCATTTATTGTTTATGAAACTTATGCCGACCAACGTGACATAGATTTTATTTATGTAGGATGTATGTGAATCGGAAATGCCAACCGACCCTATTGTCGAGAGGTTAAATTTAGTTGAAGAAGAAAACAATTTGTTGAAGGAAAAAATAAAAAAAATTGAGGAGAAGATGATATTGGAGTTGCATGTTGCGGATGTCGTCGATGATCACAAGATCAAGATGGATGCAATGCGCTTGAAGATTAGAAAGATTAGAAAATATGCCATTCATACCGAGGCTTGGTATCATTATGCCGTTGGATCAATTGTTACCTTGGTTGCGATTATGATCGCATTTGTTTTCGCATTGAAATGTTTTACATAGTTTCAATGTATGGTTTAATTAATTAGATGCTCTGGAGAGTTATATGTTGTTAGATGAGAACTATGTATGCACTTTGGTTTTAATGTGATGATGAACTTCTATTAATTTTGACACTTAATTATATATAATGCACGCAAATGAACCGGCAATGGATGTACGGTGACAGACACACCCGCGAGTACATTAAGGGCATGCATGAGTTTCTCGATGCGGCTGAGGCAAACAAGCAGAATGGTTTTATGTGTTGTCCATGCACTGAATGTGGGAATACGAGGTCTTACTCTAACCGGAAAATCCTTCACTCCCACCTGCTTTACAAGGGTTTCATGCCACACTATAATGTTTGGACGAGGCACGGAGAAATAGGGGTTATGATGGAAGACGGTGAAGAAGAAGAGTATGATGACAACTATGTGCTCCCTGAATACGATGATGCTGCAACGGGGGGAGTTGGTGAAGATCAAGAGGAACCAGACGATGTGCCCAATGATGCTGTAACGGGTGAAGCTGCTGAAGATCAAGAGGAACCAGACGATGTGCCCGATGATGATGATCTCCGCCGGGTCATTGTCGATGCAAGGACGCAATGCGAAAGTCAAAAGGAGAAGCTGAAGTTCGATCGCATGTTAGAGGATCACAAAAAAGGGTTATACCCCAATTGCGAAGATGGCAACACAAAGCTCAGTACTGTACTGGAATTGCTGCAGTGGAGGGCAGAGAATGCTGTGGCTGACAAAGGATTTGAGAAGCTACTAAAAATATTCAAGAAGAAGCTTCCAAAGGATAACGAATCGCCCGACAGTACATACGCAGCAAAGAAGGTCGTATGCCCTCTAGGATTGGAGGTGGAGAAGATACGTGCATGCCCTAATGATTGCATCCTCTACCGCGGTGCATACAAGGATCTGAACGCATGCCCGGTATGCGGTGCATTGTGGTATAAGATCAGACGAGATGACCCTGGTGATGTTGACGGCGAGCCCCCCAGGAAGAGGGTTCCTGCGAAGGTGATGTGGTATGCTCCTATAATACCACGATTGAAACGTCTGTTCAGAAACGAAGAGCATGCCAAGTTGATGCGATGGCACAGTGAGAACCGAAAGAAAGATGGGAAGTTGAGACCACCCGCTGACGGGTCGCAGTGGAGAAAAATCAAGAGAAAGTACTGGGATGAGTTTGCAAAGGACCCAAGGAATGTATGGTTTGCTTTAAGCGCGGATGGCATTAATCCTTTCGGGGAGCAGAGCAGCAATCACAGCACCTGGCCCGTGACTCTATGTATGTATAACCTTCCTCCTTGGATGTGCATGAAGCGGAAGTTCATTATCATGCCAGTTCTCATCCAAGGCCCTAAGCAACCCGGCAACGAAATTGATGTGTACCTAAGGCCAATAGTTGAAGAACTTTTACAGCTGTGAAATGGAAACAGTGTACGTACGTGGGATGAGCACAGACAGGAGGAATTTAACCTTATGGCGTTGCTGTTCATGACCATCAACGATTGGCCCGCTCTCAGTAACCTTTCAGGACAGACAAACAAAGGATACCACGCATGCACGCACTGTTTAGATAACACTGAAAGTATATACCTGGACAAATGCAGGAAGAATGTGTACCTGGGCCATCGTCAATTTATTCTGACCAACCATCAATGTCGAAAGAAAGGCAAGCATTTCAAAGGCGAGGCAGATCGCCGGAAGAAGCCCGCCATGCGCACCGGTGATCACGTGCTTGCTATGGTCAATAATTTACACTACGTAATCTTTGGAAAGGGTCCCGGTGGACTAGCTGTTCCGAATGACGCTGAGGGACACGCACCCATGTGGAAGAAGAAATCTATATTTTGGGACCTACCCTACTGGAAAGACCTAGAGGTCCGCTCCTCAATCGACGTGATGCATGTGACGAAGAACCTTTGCGTGAACCTGCTAGGCTTCTTGGGCGTGTATGGGAAGACAAAAGATACACCTGAGGCACAGGAGGACCTGCAACGTTTGCACGAAAAAGACGGCATGCCTCCGAAGCAGTATAAAGGTCCTTCCAGCTACGCTCTTACGAAAGAAGAGAAAGAAATCTTCTTTGAATGCCTGCTCAGTATGAAGGTCACGACTGGCTTCTCGTCGAATATAAAGGGAATAATAAATATGCCAGAGAAAAAGTTTCAGAACCTAAAGTCTCATGACTGCCACGTGATTATGACGCAACTGCTTTCGGTTGCATTGAGGGGGCTTCTACCGGAAAACGTCCGATTAGCCATTGTGAAGCTATGTGCATTCCTCAATGCAATCTCTCAGAAGGTGATCGATCCAGAAATCGTACCAAGGCTAAAGAGTGATGTGGCGCAATGTCTTGTCAGTTTCGAGCTGGTGTTCCCACCATCCTTCTTCAATATCATGACGCACGTCCTAGTTTATCTAGTCGACGAGATTGTCATCCTGGGGCCCGTATTTCTACACAATATGTTCCCCTTTGAGAGGTTCATGGGAGTCCTAAAGAAATATGTCTGTAACCGCGCTAGGCCAGAAGGAAGCATCTCCATGGGCCATCAAACAGAGGATGTTATCGGGTTTTGTGTTGACTTCATTCCTGGCCTTAAGAAGATAGGTCTCCCTAAATCGCGGTATGAGGGGAGACTGACTGGAAAAGGCACTCTTGGAAGAGACTCAATAATATGCAGGGACGGATATTCTTGGTCTCAAGCAAACTACACAGTTCTACAGAACTCTACCTTGGTGACCCCGTATGTCGATGAACACAAGAACAGTCTGCGCTCCAAACACCCGGAGCAGTGCGACAACTGGATTACATGTGAACACATCAGGACTTTCAGCAGTTGGTTGGAAACACGTCTCAGAGGTGACAACACTATTTGTGATGAGTTGTACTTGTTGTACAGGGGACCATCTTTGACTGTATTGACTTACAAAGGATACGAGATAAATGGGAATACATTTTACACGATGGCCCAAGATCAAAAGAGCACCAACCAAAACAGCGGTGTCCGCTTTGATGCAGCAACCGAGAGCGGAAAGGACACATATTATGGTTACATAGTGGACATATGGGAACTTGACTACGAACCTGATTTTAAGGTCCCTTTGTTTAAGTGCAAATGGGTCAATCTGTTAGGCGGCGGGGTACAGGTAGACCCACAGTACGGAATGACAACAGTGGTTCTGAAAAATCTTGGTTACACTGACGAACCGTTCGTCCTAGCCAATGATGTGGCACAGGTTATCTATGTGAAGGACATGTCTACCAAACCAAGAAAAAGATAAGATAAGGAAGCGAATACATCATACGATGAGCCAAATCGCCACATAGTTCTTTCAGGAAAAAGGGACATCCTGGGAGTGGACGGCAAGACAGACATGTCTGAAGATTATGAAAAGTTTCATGAAATTCCTCCCTTCAATGTCAAGGCTGACCCAAGCATCCTGATAAACAATGAAGATTATCCATGGTTACGGCGCAATAAGCAAATGACACAAGCGAAGAAAAAGTGAAGACTTTCTCCCGCAACAATTATGATGATACCATGCCAACTTTGTAACACACGAACATGCTACCATTATCCGTTTTGTACATGCACATGCTATGTGGGTGAAATTATGTTACCATGCCAACTTTCAACTTTTTCAGAGTTCATTTGAAATGCTTTCATGTCTTATGGTTCGGCCCTCGTAATACCATGACCATTAGTCCCTGGCCCATGCCAACTTTCAACTTTCAACTTTCTAAAACTAATGGCACTAACAGAAAGTTTATAATTTTGCTCCTCGCCCCTGGCCCATGACCATTAGTCCCGGTTTGTGCCACAAATCGGGACTAAAGGGTTGGTCCTCGTTGCGGGCAGAGTTTAGTCCCACATCGCCAACCGAAGGGGGCTCACACCGATTTATAAGCCCTTCCCTCTCTGTCTTGTTGAGCTCCTCTCAAAGTGAAAATAGATGCTCTAATAGAGAAAAGCTTAACCTAAATTCATAGTGAATTTCTCTGAAATTCATAGAAATTTACTAGGAATTTAGGTTGAATTTTCTCTATAAGCGCATCTATTCTCATTTTTTTAGTAAGTTAATCACAAACTTGTGACTCAAACAATTTTCAAAGAATTCAAATTAAAAGCAAAAAGTTTATAGTGGCACTAACAGAAAGTTTATAATTTTTCTAAAACTACAAGCAAAAAGAATAAAAAAAATAAAGCAAAAAACAAAAGAAAATAAATAATGCAGAAAACAAAACAAAAAAACTGGAAAAAATAGCAACAAGAAGTATTTTGTTGTAAGTAGAAACAAAATAAAATAAATAAAGCAACAGAAAGTTTATAATTTTGCTGACCTAAAAGCAAAAAGAATTAAAAAATAAAGAAAAAAACAAAAGAAAGTAA
>NC_057809.1:14885904-14891704 GCF_018294505.1 Triticum aestivum | reverse complement strand
TTCATATGTGATGTATATGTGTATGTGGCTATAATGTATATGTGTATGTGATGTATGTGGCTAGAATTTGCTAAATATATGTGTTAAAAATGTTTTTTTGTTCATAGAAAGTTTTTTGTTCATATATAGAAAGTTACAATTTTAGAAAAGTTTTATATATGCAAAAGTTACAATTTTAGAAAAAGAAGGATAGGAAACAATAAAATAAGAAGAGGAAAGAAAGGAGAAGAGGAGAAATAAATAAGAAGAAGAAAAAAGAAGGAAAAGAAGAGGAGAAGAAGAAAGGAATAGTGGAGAAGAAGAGAAAGAAGAAAGGAATAGTGGAGAAGAAGAGAAAATAGAAATATCTATTTTCTCTTCTTCTCCACTATTCCTTTCTTCTTCTCCTCTTTTTTTTCTTCTTTTTTTTCTTCGATCTTCTCCTCTAGCTATTCCTTTCTTTGAGGGTTCTATAGGGTCGAGGGATCGAGGGTCGAGGGTTCCAGGGTCGTCTAGGGGTCGAGGGTTCCAGGGTCGTCTAGGGGTCGAGGGTTCCAGGGTCGTCGAGGGTTCGAGGGGTCGAGGATCGCCGAGGGGTCGAGAGAGGTTTCCTAGTGTCAAAGTATTGAAGAAATCCATGGCTTCATCATTAGCCGAAAGTAACCAGGGCATGACGAAGTCCTCCAAAGTTATTTTGGAATGGTGTCCCGGATAGGATAATTTGCCTTTTTGTATGAATTTCAACAAAGGCCTTCCAAATAACGATATTTGGAAGGTTCTTACTGAACTTTGTACCAAAAAGCGAATTATTTTATCTGGGACTCTGTTCCAAAATAATTTTGGAGAGCTTCGTACCATCATGCACCTGTTACTTTCGCCTAATGATGAAGACATGGTTTTGTTGAATCCTTTGACACTAGGCAACCTCCTGACCCCTCGGCGATCCTCTCGAACATGAGAGGAAGAAGAGGATAAAAAAAAGAGGAAGAAGAAAAATAGAGGAGAAGAAAGAATAGAGGAGTTCTTCTCCTCTATTCTTTCTTCTCCTCTTTTTTTTCTTCTTCTTCCTCTTTTTTTTATCGGGAACGAGGGTCGCCGAGCGGTAGAGGAGAAACCTAAATAGAAAGTATCGTCGGTGTGAGATACATGTGGCCGTCGGTGTCGGACACTACATCCACGTCCCACAAGTGGCGCGGGCTTCGACGCCCACGTCACTTGTGGGACGTGGATGTAGTGTCCGACACCGACGGCCACATGTATCTCACACCCACGATACTTGCTATTTAGGGTTTCCTCTATCGCTCGGTGACCCTCGACGACCCTCCTTCCCGATAAAAAAAAGAGGAAAAAGAGGGAAAAAAGAGGAGAAGAAAGAATAGAGGAGTTCTTACTCCTCTATTCTTTCTTCTCCTCTTTTTTTTCTTCTTCCTCTTCTTTTTCTATCTTTGAAGCGTTGTCGAGGCCACCCCAAACTCTAGAGAAGCAGCGTCGAGGCCACCCCAAACCCTAGAGAAGCAGCGTCGAGGCCACTAATTAATATTAGTTCTACGTTTTTGCCACTAATATATCCATCTGTCATGTTTGAATAATAATTGCCATGTTGTCAATATTTGTAGAAACTATGGACACCGCCCGAGACGAAGTACAAGAAGAGTTGTTGGGGGACATAATCGCACGAGGAAGTGATGCCATCTTCTCGTTGTTTCTCAACGAGACCGATGGTCCGGAAGTAGCTGATTATGATGGCTCCGGTGACCTAATGCCGGTGCAAGAAGGAGACCGTGAGGACGGCTTCGGTGACCCAATGCCGGTGCAAGAAGGAGACCGTGATGACGTCTCCGGTGACCGGACCGAGTCCGGCCAGGTATATATATTAGTTAAGCTTCTGCTGACTAGCTAATTGATGCATTCATTGTTTTGGTATGTACACATATTAATTAAGACTTTGTTCTTTTTTCTAGCCCTCCGGATCGAGCACAACTTCGGTAAAGAGATGAGGCCCGAAGAAAAAGTTGAGCTCGGATGAAAAGTTTGAGATCATAGCAATCGCGCCCGATGGCCAACCGATTGAACCCCTCCGGACAAAGAGCGCATTTGTTGCTCAGTGCGGGGTTTTGGTTAGGGACAAGATCCCAATCAGCATCCAGCAATGGTTTAAGCCGGCTACAGAAGACCCTGAGGTGTCTTATGTCAATGATATGCAGAAAAATGATCTTTGGACTGAGCTGAAGTCAAATTTAACCCTACCACCAGAGGATAATCCAGAGAAGCCAGTTAAAGAGCAATTAATCAAGCCTTTTGCTCTTAAGAGGATGGTAGAACTATTCAGGAGGTGGAAGAAAGAGCTGAATAAGTTTGTCGAAAATAATGAGACACCAGAATTCAAGGGCAGATATGAGAAGATCAGAGATCACTGGCCCGCATTTGTGACCCACAAGACATCGGAAAAGAGTAGGAAGATGTCGGCGACAAACAAGCAAAATGCTACGAAGAAGAAGCATCACCATCGCACGGGGTCAGGTGGCTACCTCGTAGCCTGGCCTAAGTGGGCCAAGACTGAGAATGATCTGGTTGATAAAGGGATCGAACCAGAGACAATTAACTAGCAAGACCATTGTCGGACTTGGTTCTTCGGGGCTGGCGGAACCTTGGACCCTGTAACAGGGAAGTGCATTTGGACGAACGATCAAATGGACATACCAGTCAGGAAGCTTCAGCACTATATCGAAGCAGCGCAGCAAGGGACGTTCTTTCCAGACAGAGAGAACGACGAGCTCACAATGGCCCTCAGGAATCCTGAGCACCCTGGACGGACACGAGGCACGCCAGGCTCCATTCCGTGGAAGGTTGGGTTTCCGGACGCAGGCGGTTACAAATCCCATGAGAGGAGGAAAAAAGTGCAGCAGACCCAAATGCAGGCGTTGCAAGCAAGGGTACAAGCGATAGAGGAACGAGAAGCAAATCACAGCAAACGTACTGCCGAAGCTACCCCGCCATCTCAGTGGAGAAGCAGCGTGGCTTCCACCGAGCTGCTTCAGCCGGAGCATGCCTTGACGGCTCCTGCCAGCTATCCCGTGGATGCTATCATGGAGTCCAAAATTGCCACCTTATGACGCAATGGATGAATTTGAAGGTCAAGGAGGCTGTTGGCTCTGTTTATCCTACTGAACCCGGCGCAACTTTTCACTGCCGGCCGATTCCAGAAGGATATGCTAGGGTGATGGTGGGTAAAATAATGGAGGGATTTCAGGACCTCCAGCTTGACCACCCTACCAGTGAAGGGGAGACTAGGTTGGGGTCTGCTCTGAAGACTCCATGCCTATGGCGGAAGGAGCTCATCAACCATCCGAACTGGACGCCTCCGCCTCCTCCTCCTCCTCCTCCGGCAAGTCAGGGCATTCCGCCTCCTCCACCGCCTCCTCCTCCGGCGAGTCAGGGCACTCCGCCTCCTCCACCGCCTCCTCCTCCGGCGAGTGACGATCAGGGCACTCGATCGGCTCCTTCTCCCGTGCGTGGCGGCACTCCGCCTCCTTCTCCGCCTGCGCCGACGCGCCCGAGCAGCCAGCCTCCTCCTTCTCTGCCTCGTCAGCAAGGGTGGAAGAGACCTGCCGCCGCTCCGGCTGCTCCGGCGCGTCGTAGTCCTTCTCCTCCGCCTCGTAAGCAAGTAAAGAAGACAACCGCTCCGTCTGCTCGGCCGGCGTCTAGCAGTACAGCCAGAGGCGGGAGGACATACAGATTCGGTCCTTCGCTGAAGACTCCATAGAAGTTACCATACGAGAGGACCTCGGAGGAGAATGCCGAGATCGCACGAACCGAAGTGGATGACTGGTTTCAAGGGTTGAAAGCAAAGAGACATCCACTTCCGGAGGAGAAGGTAGATCCGGTAAAAGTGAAGCGCACTCTGGTTGCCCTGACAAAACCACCCAAGTCTCCGCCGAAAGGAAACTATGAGCGCATTATTGGAAAGGAATTTGCCGAAGCGGAGCGGTCGGGAAGTACTGTCAGTGATCAAAGGCTGAAAGAACAATGAGCTGGAAAACAAATTGCCCAGCTCGGCGAACAAGCGAAGCAATCGTGCCCCCCGCTCAAGGTGCCTAGCCACAACGTCGCTAATGATCCGAGGATGGTGCCCGGTTATAGCAATCTTGCAGATTACCTGCCCGACGATGTACATTATGAACCCATGGAGGTGCAGATACAAAGATACGAGTACGGGAAGCCTCTCGTCAAAGATGAAAGATCTCTATCAATGATGATGCGAAGATTGCATGATTGGTACTTGAAAATCTGCAGAGACTCTGGGGGGAGGAGTACTTTGTATGTGAAAGTTAAAAAGGAGCATGACCTCGTTGGAATTGAACTGTTGTCTGTTCCATTTGAGGAGTTCTATCAGTTGTTCAATCAATTGGCCCTCGATAAAACAACGGTCGCCTGCTACTGTCTGTAAGTAGTACTACTTCTGTCATTAAGTCTCTCTATATAGCTCAGCTCTTTCATTGCATGTATTTATAATCATCCTCACTATATTATGCAGATTGAATATCGCCAAATTGAAGAAAAGACAAGTCGGTGATATTGGATTCATTAACACATATCTCATAGATGCAACTCAGGTTAAATTTCATGCCGCAGCTACCGAGGCCAACTTGCTATGATCGTTGGTAATAAATGAAAACAAAGATATAATACTCTTTCCTTACAACTTCAAGTGAGTGTTACTGTCTTGTGCGTATTCGGTTTCCCTTATATATTAGTCAAGGTTATAGTAATGTAATTGATGAGTTATGCATGTGTGTGCAGTTTTCACTATATTCTCCTAGAGATTAAACTTGAGCAGGGACTAGTAACCGTCTTAGACTGAAGACGAAAAGATCCCCAGGACTATGCAGACATGACTCAAATACTCGAGAAGTAAGTTAAATCGATCATTATCCACCATATCAGCAACTTTGTTCATTTCCTGATATATCAAGTAATTGTTTTCTTTGTCCGGCAGGGTTTGGAGAAAATTCACCAGAAAAGCTCCGGGACTGCCGAAGGAGCTGCAATTTAGACACCCGAAAGTAAGTACTATAGTAGTATGTTCCGCGCATCTACTAGTCATTCAAGCGCTAGTTTCATCAATACCATTTGGCATTCTTGCTTATCAGTTTGATTGACCTCTATTTCTTGTAAAGTGGTTGTGGCAGGAAAAAGGGAATGATTTCTGTGGATACTACGTTTGCGAGTCCATCCGCCACACGACCTGTGAGCGGGGCTACACTGACGAACAATATGAAGTACGTAAATAACAACATTCACAATTTTATTTTATTACCATCATTTGTGTTGAGTTTCATTCATTCATATATATATATATATATATATATATATATATGTGTGTGTGTGTGTGTGTGTGTGTGTGTGTGTGTGTGTGGTGTGTGTTTGTGTGTGTATTGACCCCCTTCTTTAAATTAGATGTTTCGGAAGCGGGATGAACTCCTAGCACCAGCTCGCATGCGAGCAATTCAAGAGGAATTGGCGGCATTCTTTCTTGACCACGTGATCCCTGAAGACGGAGAATACTATGTGGACCCTGAGTCCGTATGATTATATCTGTAAGAGATAATTATTGTATATATGTAGCTGGTAGTGTCGGATAGATATACGAGAACTTGTTGTTCGACCAATATCTCGAAGAAGGAGAGGTGGTCGATATCACTTCTCTCTGTATGCATATATGTTCATGACGATCTTCTGTTTCCTTCGTTTGCTTACTAGCTAGCTAGCGTGTCTAGTCCTCTCTATACGTATGTATAGTACGTAGCGTCGACCAAGCACG